>NW_024412436.1:6883611-7036074 GCF_014898765.1 Herpailurus yagouaroundi | reverse complement strand
TTCCCAAACTCACCCAGTAGCAAACTGATCCTGCATCAGCAGCCTCTCTCGCTTTTCTTAGAGGCACTACCAATTCCTCACATCTTTCTTCAAATTCCAAATGTCACCCATAGCTGCCTCAAAAAAAATTGTTATGCTTCCCAGTTCACAGGAAAAATTGAGATGTAAACATAACAATTTCCACACTTTTAAAATACTTTCACTTTCTAGTCGCACTGTTTCTTTCCATCTCATAAAAAGGGTTTTGCTTCACTTCCTGCCTAGATCACATCCCTTGTAGTTTGATTCTAATTCTGGTCTATCTGCTCTGGGACCTTCCTTAGCTATAATTCTCCCTCATGCATAGTTCAACATTTTCTATCCAATTGCTCAGAGAAGCCTCCCAAGCTTGCAAGCTAAACCAGGATCCTTTGTTTTCATCTTTCCTTGTTCCCTTTACTTTGCATTCACATTTGTCACTTTAGTTACCTATTTGATTGTAGTATTGTTTGTGCAATATTTTCTCACTTGCTAGAGTCTGAGTGCCATGCTGTTGTCTGTAAAGCTTCATTTTTTTTTTTTTTCAAGTTTGAAAAAGACTTCAGGGCAAAGTATAGTGAAGCTCTTGAGGAGAGGGAAGAAAATAAGATCAGGAAGGATTCACCTTGGATAGGAAGGTAGAACCGTCTTCCTCAGAAAATGGGAGAAAAGAGGAGAGGAGAGATTTAAAGACAGACAAATTTAAGGGCACCTGGGTGGTTCACTCAGTTGAGTGCCTGACTATTGATTTTGGCTCCGGTCATGATCTTGTGGTTCATGAGATCAAACCCTGCATCAGGCTCTGTGCTATTAGTGCAGGGCTTGCTTGGGCTTCTCTCTCTCTCTCTCTCTCTCTCTCTCTCTCTCTCTCTCTCTCTCCCTCCTTCCCTCCCTCCCTCCGTGTCTGTTCCTCTCTCTCTGTTTTTCATAAATAAATAAACATTAAAAATAAATAGAGACAAATTTGTACATGCGGGGATGGTAAGTTGATGGAGTTAATACTTGCTAAACTTCATTTTTTATTGTTTTTATTTATTTTTTTTCAACGTCTATTTATTTTTGGGACAGAGAGAGACAGAGCATGAACAGGGGAGGGGCAGAGAGAGAGAGAGGGAGACACAGAATCGGAAACAGGCTCCAGGCTCCAAGCCGTCAGCCCCGAGCCTGACGCGGGGCTGGAACTCACGGAGCGCGAGATCGTGACCTGGCTGAAGCCGGACGCTTAACCGACTGCGCCACCCAGGCGCCCCTAAACTTCATTTTTTAATTGAAGTGAAAGCAATGAGAGCTATACTTCAGGCCAATTCAGTATCAGATTGAGATTTATTGACCCACTGAAACCACTGGCATTTGTTTGCACTCCACCTTCTAACTTTTAAGGTTAAGAAATATTATATTCTGTCTTTGTCAAAAGCAGGTGGAAGGTATTCACAGAAATAAAACAAATAAAATAAAATGAAAACGTATGTCTACGATAAGATATGCACATTAATGTTCACAGCAGTTTTTTTTTACAATGACCATAAACCAGAAACAACCCAAAGCTCTATAAACAAACTGTAGTATATTCGTACAGTGGAAACAGCTCAGCACCTAGAAGGAGAACTGATGATGCAGTAAATGAATGACTGTCAAAAACAGTTGTTGAGGAAAGAAGCCAGGCACAAGCAAGTGCATACTATGAGATTTTGTTTTATAAAGTTCTGGGACAGGCAAAACTAAAACATGGTGCCAGAAATCACAATCCTAGTTTTCTTTGTCAGCATATGAGGTCATCTTGACTAGAAGCAATCGTAAGGGCATTTAAGATACCACAATAATGCAAATGTTTTCTTCTGTATGTTAATTGAAGTGGTATGTATATTTATCAGAATTCACAGATTTTTATACCAAAAATCAGTGTGTGTAAATTATACCTCAGTAAAAGTAGGACTATACACTTTAGTTACCTTAAACTTCCTTACTTTGCTTTCATTTTGAGAAACCTCATAGAAAAATTAGAACCAGCAGCACAGAACCTAACATTTCTGTCATTGGAGTCCTGAAGGAGATGAAAAACAAGGTTAGGGCAAAAAAGTACTCAAAGAAATAATGGCTGAAAACTCCCCAAACATAGCATGCAGGTCAAGGAGCTGAGAGAACAGGATGCATTAACCAAATGAAATCAACACCAGGATACATCATAACTAAACTTCTGGAAACTACAGACAACAATAACAAGAAAATTGAAAGTTGTCAGAGAAAAACGACTCTTTAACTGGAAGGGAAAAACAATTCAAATAGCCACAGGTTTCTCATCAGAAGCTGTGGAAGACAGAAGGAAAGCACATGAAATTTTTAAATGCTGAAGGAAAACAGTTGTCAACCCAGAATACTGTGCCCAGTATTATTTCCTTGGGAAGTAAAGGGGAAATAAAAACATTCTCAGATGAAGGACAACTGAGAGAATTTGTCACTAGCTAACCTACTTGAATAGAATGGCCAAAGCAAGTTTTCTAAATTGAAAGGAAACACTAAAAGAAGGAAGCTTAAAAGATCAGAAAAGAAGAAAAACATAGTAAGTGAGTATATAGGCAAATACACTAGGTTTACCATATCTTCAGTTTTCTAAATTGTTTGTTGAAGAAAAAAATATAACAAAGCACGATGTGGTTATAAATATATATAGAATAATTGCTTAGGAAAGACTATAAAATGGAGATTAAAGGGACATGAAAGAACACAAGATTTTTATTGTCATTCAAACTGGTGAAATGATGACACACTAAGAGGCTGTGATAAGTTCTGTGTATGTAATGTAATTTTAAGAGTAACTATGAAAGGCTATGCAAAGCAATACCCTGAAAAACACTTAGAAAAATCAAAATAGATACATCAAATAAGCATATGAAAACATGCTAGTATCATTAGCCATCAGGAAGATGCAAATTAAAATGACAGTGAATTTTCACCACAAAATTTTCACCACAAAATTTGTGGCTATGGAAAATAGCCACAATGCAAAATAGTTTGGCCATTGCTTTAAAAGAAAAGTGGAGAGGGGTGGGGGGCGCTGGGTGGCTCAGTCAGCTAAGTGTCTGACTTCAGCCCAGGTCATGATCTCATGGTTTGTGGGTTCGAGCCCCGTATCAGGCTCTGTGCTGACAGCTCAGAGCCTGGAGCCTGCTTCAGATTCTGTGTCTCCCTCTCTCTCTGCCCCTCCCCCCCAAAAAAATAAACATTGAAAAACATTTTTTTTTTAAATGCGACACTGGGTGTTGTATGGAAACCAATTTGACAATAAATTTCATATTAACAAAAAAAGAAACACCAAAAGACCCAGCAATTGTGGTTGCAGACATTTATCCTAGAGAAATAAAAATATATGCATATTCATACAAAAATTTGCCCAGAAATGTTTATAGCACGGCATCTTTATCCATAATAGCCAAAACTGACAAATATGTTCTTCGACGGGTGAATGATTAAATAGTCTGATATGCTCATAGCAGTGTAATACTCAGCAATAAGAAGGAATGAACTATTGATATGTGCAACAACTTGAGTGAATCTCCGGTGATTTATGCTGAGCAAGTGAAAAACAAAGTCAATGTTAAAAGTTTGTGTATGGTATGACCCTATTTACATAATATTCTTAAAATATTCTTAAAATGATAAAATGTAGAATGGAAGAATAGATTAGTGGCTGCCAGGGGTTAAGAACAATTGAGTGTGACTATAAAAGACCATCATGAGGGACACTTGTAGTGATGAGGATGCAGTGATGCAGTGATGTAGTGATGAGAATATAACTTCACTGTATTAATGCCAGTATCCTGGTTGTGATATTGCACTATAGTTTTGCAAAATGTTAACTTTTGGTGGAAATTGCATAAAGGGTGCATGGTATTCCTCTGTCTTACTTCTTACAACTGCATGTGAATCTATACTTCTTTTTGAAATTAAAAGTTTAATTAAGGAAAATTAGGTATAAATCTAAGAAAATATATGTAGAAGATCTGTATGGGGAAAGCTAAAAAACTCTGATGGAAGAAATGAAAAAAGAACTAAATAAATAAAGAGAAATTCCACATTCATGAACAGGAAGACTTAATATTGTTGAGATGTCAGTTCTTCCCAACTGGATCTGTAGATTCAGTGAATCCCAATCAAAATACCAGCAAGTTATATCATTGTTATCAGTAAATTGATTATTTTTTATTTTTTTAAATTTTTTTTAACATTTATTTATTTTTGAGACCGAGAGAGACACAGCATGAACGGGGGAGGGGCAGAGAGAGAGGGAGACACAGAATCGGAAGCAGGCTCCAGGCTCCGAGCCATCAGCCCAGAGCCCGACGCGGGGCTCGAACCCGCGGACCGCGAGATCGTGACCTGAGCTGAAGTCGGACGCTCAACCGACTGAGCCACCCAGGCGCCCCAGTAAATTGATTTTTAAACTTACATGGAGAGGTGAAAGATCCAGAAGGCCAACACGGTATTTTGAAAGAGGAGAACAGAGTTGAAGGTCTGACACCTTACTATAAAGGCACAGTGATCAAGGCAGTGTGGCATTGGTGAAAGAATAGACAAATAGATCAATGGAACAGAACAAGGATGCCGGAAATAGATCCACTAAAATATAGTCAACTGATCTTTGACAAAGAAGCAAAGGCAAGGCAATGGAACAAAGGTAGTGCTTAAAAAAAAATTTTTTTTTAGATTTGTTTACTTTTTGAGAGACATAGAGAGACAGAGCACAAGTTGGGGAGAAGGAGACACAGAATCCGAAGCAGGCTCCAGGCTCTGAGTGGTCAGCACAGAGCCTGATGTGGGGCTCAAACTCACAAACCGTGAGATCATGACCTGAGCCGAAGTTGGACACTGGACTGACTGAGCCACCCAGGTGCCCCAAGATAGTCCTTTAAACAAAAAAATAGTGCTAGAGCAACTGGATATCCACCTGCAAAAAAAAAAAAAAATAATAATAATAATAAATCTAGACACAGACCTTATACTATTCACAAAAATTAACTCAAAATGGATCATAGACCTTAAAAGCAAAATTCAAAATTATAAAAATTCCAGAAGATAACATAGAAGAAAACTTTTGGTCCAAAAGTTGACTTTTGGTATGGCAAGAACTTTTTAGATAACAACACCAAAGCCACAATCCATTAAAGATATCGTTGATAACCTGGGCATTATTAAAATTAAAGACTTATATTCTGTGAAAGACAATGTCAAGAGAATGAAAAGATAAGCTATAGCCTAGAAGGAAATATTTGCAGAAGGCACATCTGATAAAGGACTGTTATCCAAAATATACAAATAATTCTTGAAACTCAACAATAAGAAAACAACTTGATTAAAACCTGAGCCAAGGTTTAAAGGTTTATTAAAAGGTTTATTAAATCCAACGTTTATTAAAACCAGATTCCCCCCCCTCAAAGGAAGATATACAGATGGCAAATAAGCACATGAAAAGATGTTCTACATCATATGTCATCAAAAAAATGCAAATTTAAACATTTTACCACCATACACCTGTTAGAACCTCCCAAATCCAGAACACTGACAATACGAAATACCGTTGAGGATGAAGAGCAACAGAAAATCTCATTCACTGCTTGTGGAAATGCAAAACGGTACCGCCACTTTGGAGGACAGGTTGGTGATGTCTTATAAAACCAAACAAACATGCTCTGAACCCTACAATTGCACTCCTCAGTATATATTCAAAGGAATTGTAAACACAAAACTTGCACACAGATCAGCTTCATTCATAGTTGTCAAACTTTGGAACTTGTCCTTCACCTTAGTCAGCTCAGGCTTAGTCACTATAGACCGGATAGCTTGTAAACAACAGAAATTTATTTTCCACAGTTCTGGAGACTGGAAGTCCAAGATCAGGATGCCAGCATGGTTGGCTAAGAGCCCTCATCCAGCCCACAGACTGCGTACTTTTTGTATCTTCATGTGGCAGAGAGAGGGTTAGGGAGCTTTACTGAGGTATAATTGACAAATAAAAATTGCATATATTTAAGGTATACGGTTTGATCTTTTGATATGTGTATACATTGTGAAAATGATTATTACAATCAATCTAATTGACATATCTATCCCTTCACATAGTTACCATTATTTGTTGTGAGAACACTTAAAGTTATACTCTTGTAGCCAATTTCAGGTATACAGTACCATACCATTAATTATACTCACCAGGTTATACACTAGCTGTACAGAATTTATTCATAGTGTATAACTGACACTTTGTACCTTTTGGCCAACATGTTTCCATTTCACCTCCACCCTCTACCCTCTAGTCCCTAGCCACTACAATTCCATTCTCTGCTTTTATGAACTCAAGATCCCACATATAAGTGAGGTCATGCAGTATTTGTCTTTTTTTTTTGTATCTGGCTTATTTCACATAATGTTCTCCATCTGTGTCATTGCAAATAGCAGGGTTTCCTTCTTTTTTAAGGCTGAATACTATCACACCTATTCTTTATCCATCTATCTGGCCCTTTGCCCATATTTTTTCTCTATTGAGTTGTAGGAATTTCTTATATATCTTGGATATTAACCCCTTATAAGATTGTTTGTAAATATTTTCTCCCAATTCATAGGTTCTGTGTTCATGGTTCATTATTTACCCTGCTATTCAGATGCTTTTTAGGTTGATATATTTCCACTTATTATTTTATTTTTTTTTTGTTGCCTGAGCTTTTGATATCATACCTAGAAAATTGTTGCCAAGGCCAATGTCAAGGATCTTCTTTATGTTTTATTTTTATGGTTTCAGGTCTTAAATTCAAATCTCTAATCCATTTTGAGTTGATTTTTGTGTATGGTGTAATACAGGGGTCTAATTTCATTCTTTTGAATGCGACTATCTAGTTCCCCAAGCAACTAGGATAGCAACTGTCCTTTCCCCGTTGCATATTCTAGGCACCCTCAAGCAATGCAAAGTGCTAAGAAATGAGTTATCACACCATGAAAAGACATGAAAGAAATTCAAATGCATATTACTAACTGTAGAAGTCAAATTGAAAAGCTTACATACTGTATGATTCAAATGATGCAACATTTTAGAACCAGCAAAACTATGGACACCATAAAGAGATCATTAGTTGATGGAGGTTAGAGAGAGTGAGATGAATAGTGGAATATGGAGGATTTTCAAGGCAATGAAACTACTTTGCATGATACAACATGGTGGATACATGTCGTCATAAATTTGTCTAAACCCATAGAATGTAGAACACTAAGTGAACTCTAATATAAACTAGGAACTCTGGGTGATAGTGATGTGTTAATGCACCTTCATCAGCTGTAACAAATGTAGGACTCTGGTAGGGTTTGGTACTGGGAAAGGTTATGCATGTATGAGGACAGGAGGTATATAGGAAATCTCTGTACCTTCTGCTTAAGTTTATGTGAACTAGAAAATAAAGTCTATTTTTAAAAAGTTTAATTAAAAAATAAAATTACCAAAATGTAGTTGTGGACCACGTATAATTACTTTTCAACTCTGAATATATTAACTTTATTGACCAAATGAGGCAAAGTAGAAGTGCTTAAATATAAATATCATCAACAGGATACATGTATTTATCTCAATAGTACCATTATTATTTCTCAAAATGAAGAGTTTCCAGTTTAAAAGGTACTGTTCAAAATTACTACCTTTTTACTCTATTTAACAATTGTTATTAAAATTCTGATTATTTACAAGATATTGTTAATCCAAAGAAATCAAATACCTCTTAATTTCATAGCATTGAAAATATAAGCTTGTTTGGTTAGCAATAACAGCTAAAGAATTCCAATAACTACCTCAAAATACAAGAAGATTCCATGGTGTTCAGGAATACTATATTCTGAGTTTTGTCTTCGGGAAATTAGTTTCAAATCTTGACTAGTAGTTTTTGAGGCTCTCCCAGGTGCTGTACTCAAGTACTGGAGGATTCTACTCTAGCGATACATGTTTAGATGCTATATGTTCAACGTGGTATGTTGTAATGGAAGAATGGAAATGGTGCTATGAGATCCCAGGGCAGGAACAGGTGCAACAGGAGGTGAAGGAGATAATAACCAAGACAACTTCCAAGAGGAAGTGATACTTGGGCTGTGTCTTAAATGGAGGAAGTTATTCCAACCAGAATATACAGTGTCTGTAAAAGCATAGAGTGTAAAGTATCATGCTATTTATGGTCAAAGAAGTTCAAATTGATGCTGTTAAGTTGTAATATCCAGAAGATGGAAGGGTGGGATCTGAGGCTGAGAGGTAGAGAGGAGGCATGCCATGGAAGACCTTGTATGCCATTCAAGTCTTCAGATTCCAGATGCCAATGAAAAGATCATTGCAAACGTTTCATTAGGAGAGAGGCATATTTAAATATACCTTTGGGATGGTTCATTCTTATTTTGGTTCTGGATATTTTCATTTGGTATATTTCTGAGAAGTTACTGTTAAAAGCTGAAGTAGAGATTTTAATGGAAACTTATGTGAAATACCTACCATATTATGCACCCAAAACTCAGTAAATGTTAGTTTGCTCTAACTTCCTACTGCAGCTGTAGACTTCACTGGAGGAAATTTTTATTTATCAATAAATACATATTTTCTTCATCTCATAGTTCCTCACAGAGACAATGAGACATAGCCTGTGTCTAGTTTTAAAGAGATTTAAGTGTTGAGGACAGGAATGGTCTACAATCTTTTCTTTATGCCTAGTGGCCAGCATATAGAATTGGTAAATTCCAATGATTAGCTAACTCATAGTTATTTTATTTGCACATTAACTCATATTTTATTTGCACGTCTTCTACTTTTATTAATTATTTCATTTCTTGTGAGTCTGAAGAACTGTAAAAACAGAAAAATAAAATAGAATAAAATTTTAAAAATGGTCCCTCAAAGGGATCCTCTCTCCCTATCGTGAGGAAACATTATGGCAAACTCATCCTTCTCGTGATTTTTCACAGTGTTGTGTATCACAACAAAGACTACAGCAAGGAAACATTTTCCCCTTCCCTTGCCTAATTCCACAACATTTCATGTATTCTTACCATCTTACAGAAGAGACAAGTGGTGTTGCTGAGCAGACAATTTGGGAAAAAAAAAAAAAAAAGCTTCTCTGGTTGGTCAGTAATCATTTTGAGTTCTGGGAGAGGGTGGGAAACTGTCCTTAGGGTCATCTTGATATTCTCATATCCTTTGATTATTGCCATCTTTGCTGCTTTGCTGTTTTTTACTTTCTAACTTTACAGCTTCTTAGGCTTTGAAGAGTCACAAAGTCCTTGTTTTGTGTCTGAAGAAATCTTTTCATGGTTTATGGAACTTACATAACAAAGTTTAAAAAGTGCAGATAAACTGTCATGATCTTGATTAAACATCTGCTTGAAAACCAAGCCAGGAACTCTACCCCAGGCAACGAGCCTATTTACTTTCCTGAAAGAGAAATATTGAAAAGGAATATTTGGGCGTCTTCCACTGATTAAGTGCGAAAATTTTCATTAATGGCTTTAGCAGAAATTACAAAATGAGTATTTTCGTAAAGGATACAAATCAAAAGTGTAACATTTTGGTTGCTTTACAAAGTCCTCATATATATGTGCAAAAGTTTCACAATATTTTTCTCTTTGTGAGCCTCCCATCAGGTTCAGTAGCAGATAGCTGTAGCTGACACTTATAGCTGAGAGAGTGTGCTCTAATCAGTAGAGGGAACATAGGTGTAATGGAAGTAATGCAGGTGTAGGACAGGACTTGGCTCAGGTCTTGTCACTCTGCAACAGAGCCAGAATTGGGGAAGCCCCTTCCACTCAGTTCCATAGCCTGGGTGAGGAAATAACACTGATGTCTAAATGTCTTACTTTGTTTTGCTTTAATTGTGGGTGGAGTGGTAAAGAGATAGCCTTTAAATGGGACAAGTATCACTGTGAAAGGTGATTATGGTGGCTGAACACTATATGCCAATCTAATATTCTTTGTATGATGGATGCCATCTTTTTGTAAACTTTCTTAGAGAATGATCTGGAGAGGGAACCTTGCGGTCATTTCATCCATTCTTTCAACATTTACTGATCATCTTTTACATGTGAGGCACTGGTTTGGGTGTTTGGGATCCAAAGATGAATACACCCCCCTGCAGGAGGAGTGGGTAGAGTAGGTTTCCTGGAATCGTTAATGTGTGACCTGAACTTTAATGGGCTGAGTTGAAATTGGCCAAAGGAAAAAGAGATGGAAATGGAATAGCACCATCAAAGGCATGGAAGTAAGAAACAGTACAGCATGTGAGCAACTATGAGCAGTGTATGAGGAACAGTCTTAACGTGTTTTCATTTCGAGTCATAGATTACTGGGATTACACAATAATAAAACCTGTACTGTTTCTGCTAAGTACAGGGAACACATAATTTTGTAACTGTAAAGGTTACAAGAGTAACCTCTAAGAATTCAGAGCAATAATAGGTACTGCTCAGGGCTAAAGTTTCTGGTAGTTATAGTCATAGAGGTATTTTTTTTATTCCTTGGGGTTTAAGATATTGTTGCATCTCTTAGCTAGTTTCACATTATTAGCTATTCAATAGCTCTTTGCCATCTTTTAAAGAAAAGAAAAACAATGAGAAAACAATTCTTCATGTTACTGTAAGGCACTGAGAATAAAGATGCATGCATGCTAAAATACTCTGGATATGTACATTATACAGATCTGTTTATTTATTCATTAAACATAAGGCTAAGACACATTGCTAGAAATGTGCCATTCTTTCCTACACCCCTCCTGGCTGTGATGCACCCTTTTAAGTTTGAATTGTAGGTCTCAATATGACTGTGATACCACATTTCTCTTTCAGTTTTCTTTTTCCATCATGATGCTGGATTTTTTTTTTTTTTTCTCTCTGTGTCCTACCTTTCTCTTGGAGTTAAGATCTTGCTGTCATAGATGCAGAATAGGTGAATATGGTGAGTTTGGGTATACATTTAACAATAAAGTAATTCATAATGTTCCACTTAAAGCCATACATATATTGAGGTGACCACACAACAATAAAACCACTATAGCATCTGCTAAGTGATATTGACAAGTGGTGCAATCATCCCTTTCAGAGCTGAGCAGAGACTATGACCATAATAGAAGTACTCAAATCTAGGCTAGGAAAGAAAGTTTCCTGTTTCCTGAATTAAATGTAGTTTCAAATTAGGCTTTTTTGTATTTCTTTCTGCTCAGAAAAAAAAGAAGAAAACTTAAAAAAAACTCCTTCTAAAAGCATTTTTAAATCATTTTTTACACTAAGAGAAAATTATAGTCTTGGAACCAATGTTTGGCTCTCTTCGAAAAAATGGAAAAAGTCCAGTGGCTGCTCACATATGTTCCCCAAGTAGATGCTCAAATGTGGAAAATGAGCAAGTTACCTGGAGATAGCACATAAGATTTGAATACCTGGAATTCTACATTTGTCAAGTATTAATACATACATATTTGAAAAACTGAGTCCTCTTTTTTAAAGGGGTGACCATGCCTCAACCTTAGGTTGTAATCCTGAACATAGCTCTCTGAAATACCTGTGTT
The DNA here is from genome assembly GCF_014898765.1 of Herpailurus yagouaroundi. Classification (NCBI taxonomy): domain Eukaryota; kingdom Metazoa; phylum Chordata; class Mammalia; order Carnivora; family Felidae; genus Herpailurus; species Herpailurus yagouaroundi. Next base: position 7,024,495 of record NW_024412436.1, on the reverse strand, counting down.
CTTGTGAGTGGTCTCCCTTCCTCCCTTACCTCAGAGCTGCTTTAGGATCTAGGTGAATCCATGTTCTCACATGTATTGAAATCAATGGCAGTTGTAAACAAGACAGATATAAAAGAATATACGTTAGATTCAACATGTGAAGTCTTTTTAAAAATGCCATGCATATGGAAATCAATGTTGAGTATTAGTGTTTTTATAACTTTTAGGATATTGTTCTCAAATTTGATAATCAAGTGTATTTATTTTATTTTTAAAGTTTTTTGAAGTAATCTCTGCACCCAATATGAGGCTTGAACTCATAGCCCCAAGATCAAGAGTTGCATGCTCTACTGACTGAGCTGGCTAGGCTCCCCCAGATTTACTTTGAAGATAGCTTTGAGCTATTTTGCCTCAAGCAGTAATAATTATTTAGCCATTGTTAATGTCAGTCATGTGTACATATACACATCTGAGACGCAACTGAGGCCAGTCCCCGAGAGCAGTAGAAGTAGAATCTCAGCTCACATGAAAGTTCATTCATGTAGTCCTGATGCAGCTTGCTATGTAGACAAAACTATTTTCATACATATTTTTTGCTGTTTTATGTATAAATGAATGATGCTGAAAGCCAAATTTAAATAGGAATTAATATTTCAGGTAGATCAAGTCTTCTTCCTGAATCTCCCATTTCTGCTCATATTTTCACCATCCTTTTCGTCCACAGTGCTCCTGCACTGGAAACCTTGAGTTCTCTCCGTTCTTCCACTGGCCACCTCCATACCAAATTAGTCACAAAGTCCAGAAGCAAGCCTCTAATTTTGCTTTAACCCACTTGTACACTGAACTAGTTCAGTACTTTTTCTTTCAATCCTGGATCTCAACCAGTAGGAATGTTGGCTGCCCTGCTTTCTTTTTGACTGGCCCAAGGCACTTCCTATGTATTGCCAATCAAATTCCTTAAACTTGTTTTGATAAGGTTATTCTTCTGTTCAAAACAAAACACAACAAACATACCATGTCTCCCTTTCTCTGCCTGACTTATGGGGAAAAAAATCCAAATTCTTTGGCCTGGAGTTCAAGATCTGCTGAATACACTGTGAATACTTTTATTAGTGTCAAGTTCCTGTTATTCCCAGCATGGAGTATATAGAAAGAATACACCAGATAGTTTTTGCTGGCTATTTTCCCCTTTTTAACTTTGACATAGGCCTCCAGCAACTGAGTTTTGTCTATCATATATCAAAATCTAGCTCAAACATTACATTTTCTGCAGACCATCCCACATTCCTTCTTTTTTTTTTTTTAATTTTTTTTTCAACGTTTTTTATTTATTTTTGGGACAGAGAGAGACAGAGCATGAACGGGGGAGGGGCAGAGAGAGAGGGAGACACAGAATCGGAAACAGGCTCCAGGCTCGAGCCATCAGCCCAGAGCCCGACGCGGGGCTCAAACTCACGGACCGCGAGATCGTGACCTGGCTGAAGTCAGACGCTTAACCGACTGCGCCACCCAGGCGCCCCCCACATTCCTTCTTTAGGAAGTAAAAACACATATTTAATAATTTTTTTTATTCATCCTACATTATTAACCACTTGCTATGTTCTGAATATAGAAACATGAATATGGTACCCCACTTCAAGGTACTTCCTTGAGGGCATTATTCAAATAAACAGCTGTAACATTGTGTGATCTATTCTACAATACAATTCTGCACAGGTACCAGTGAATTCCAATGGAGGTTGTTGTAAACTCAGTGGACAAAAGTGAGGGTTAAGAAAAGTTCTGTTGTAAATGAGTCTTGAGTGTCTTGAAAATAGTGGTAAGACATTTCAGTGAAAGGGAATAGTACTATAAAGACATGGAGACTTGAAACACTCAGGAGTGTTTAAAAGCTAACAACAAATTTGGTTTAGCTTGAGAGTAGATATAAGGGACCATCTTATAAAATATTGGTTATGCCATGCTCAGAATTGTGCTTCACACATAGTGGGCATTTATTTGCAACAACATAGATGGAGCTGGAGTGTATTATGCTAAGCAAAATAGGTCAGAGAAAGACAAATACCATATGATTTCACACATATGTGGGATTAAAGAAACAGATGAATATATGGAGGCAAGGAGGAACAAAGAGAGAAGGAAACAAACTATATGAGATTCTTAACAATAGAGAACAAACTGAGGGCCGATGGAGGGAGGTGTGTGGGGATGGGCTAGATGGGTGATGGGTACTAAGGAGGGCACTTGTGATGAGCACTGGGTGTTGTATGTAAGTGATGAATCCCTGAATTCTACTCCTGAAACCAGTATTGCACTATATGTTAACTAACTAGAATTTGAATAAAAATTTGAAAAAAAAGGAAAAAATAAACATAGTGGGCATTCAATAAGCATTTATTCAAAGAACAGATGAATGAATCATTTTATCCAGTACAGGTATATTAAACCTTTGTGCCTAAATATTTAATATTAACTGATTTACTAGTATTCACCTGGGCTCATTGAAAACAAACTATGTATTCACATTGTTTTCAGTACTCCATATGTGGTTGATCTTTAATGTTATTGTAACAATTAGAAACAGTCTTGCCATTTGAGTGTGGATGGACTTCTATGGGGGTATTACACTAAGTGAAATAAGTCAAACAGAGGAATACAAATGCCATATGATTTCATGTTAGATGTGGAATTTTAACACAAACAAAGCAGAAACAGACTCAGAGAATTACATACAGAGAACAAACCAGTGGTTGCCAGAGGGGAGAGGGGAGGCGGTATGGGCAAAATGGGTGAAGGGTAGTAGGAGGTAAAGACTTCCAGTTACACAGTAAATAAGTCATGGGGATGAAAAGTATTGCATTGGGAATAGAGTCAATGGTATTGTAATAGTGTTATAGGCTGACAGATGATAGCTATGCTTGCCGTGAGCACACCATGATGTGTGGACTTGTTGAGTCGCTATGTTGTACTCCTGAAACTAATGTAACATTGTGTGTCAACTATACTTTAATAAATATATATATATATGTCTTTAATATATATATATTTAAATGCTCAAAAACATAAACTAAAAAAATAAACATTCTTACTAACGTGAGTGACAAAAGTTGCAAGTTCTTAGAGTTAACATATATAAACAAATGTTCACAAATATTTGTGTTTTTCTTTTTCTAGGGTCAGACATTGTTCAATGGTTAATAAAGAACCTAACTATAGAAGATCCAGGTAAATAAATCATTTTCCCATTGATAGAATTATTTTCTTTGTGGTTTTAAGAAATATGTTTTTCTCAGGGCTAATATGACAAGCAAGCCAATCTGAAAAATTATAATTACATCTAAACTATGCTTTTAGCATTTATACAAATTTTATGGCAATCAACATATATTTAACTAAAATGTATTTAGTGTATTTTAACAATTTTTCACATATTTAATGTTCCATTTCATAAAATTTGATTCAGATGATTGGCAATTGCAGAATGGGTAATCTGTATACATGTTCATAATTGATTGTAGGTATAATATATGTGATTATATTATATATGACTATGAAGTAATGAAATTGCCCTTCATAAAACACATAAGGGTAAATTTCATTAATTTATAATCTTTCCTTAACTTCATTTTTGCATGGGGTTGAAGACAATGTTATTTGTAATTTTGATTCTTTGATCATGCCTACATGATCATGCCTACATGGAATTAGCACTGAGCTAATTTCCACAGTTTGGGAACAGTTTCTACCAGCTCACATTGTGCATTGCCTAGAACAAATTCTTCATATGGAAGGCATTTAATGGCTTTTTTAAAATGTCATGTAAGAGCTTTCACATGCAGTAAACAGTTTACATCCCTAAAGTGAAAAATAAGATGTGTTTTGTTTAGAGAGGATGCTGAGAAATCAAACAAACAAAAAACTTACAAAAATTGGTATTACAGTGACTGAGAATGACTTGGTAGGGAAAGGGGGCAATACACCAACCACACAATAAACTGTCACATCAATTAGAAAAGAGTTCAGCATGGCTTTTGCTGCTGCCTCGGTTGGTTACCACCTTAGAATGGTTTAGAAATAACAGTACATTGAAAGGCAAAGTTTGTATTTTTCCTTCTTTTAAGCTAACTTTATAAAGCCATGTTATCAGTAACTGTAGGTGTAATTTCATACATAAATGCCTGTGCACACCCCCTGCTCATCTGGCACGTGAGCTTTTAGAATACCTATCCTAGTAGGTTAAAAAGGATTAAAACAATTAAAGTTGAAACACCTATGGCCAGCATCATATTGTTACTAAGTGAAAAGAGGAGATAGTTACTGGCATAGGGAGCCACAGTCTTATCAAGTTTACATTTTAGCCTCATGTCAGTCTGACTTTACAAACTGTAGCACCAGACCAAAGCCCCATTTGGCACAGTCACTGAAAACCAAGAAACTACTGATTTACAAGAAATATTATTGCTCAAAGGGTGGAGTGGATTCAAGAATATTTCTTGTAAGCTAAGACCAAAAGTGCACTTTGGTAATAGTCTAAGAAGCAGGAAACAGGTACAGATATGATAAGCCAGTAGGAAACAATCATTGTTTATAATTTACACATGAGATACAATTTTAGCTATAATGTGTCTGAAAACTGATTTTATTTGGCTGCTCAACAGTTTAAGGAAATTGTAAAGCTTCATTAGAAGGTACATGGGAAGTTCTAGATGTCAATCATTTTTGAAAGGATTTTATGGCAAGTTGGAAGAAGACACCAGTTCCTGGGGAAAGGAGCAGGTTCTGATGCCCATCTGGGGACAAGGGGTGAGAGTTGCACCATCAGGAGGCTGTTGCAGTCTAATCCAATAGATTAGTCTAATAGTATATTAGACTTTGGAGTCATGTGTTTTGGCACCCTTCCCTAATTTTTAATACTGGATGTGGGTTTCTGTTTGTGTGATTTGTTGTTGTTGTTGATGAGTTAATAGTTATAAAGTTATCTTATGTTTTTGTGGTGTGAAGAGTTAATAATTTTATTAATAACCTTTCAACTCTATTGCTGAGAACATAGAATATGTATGAAAACACAAAGCCCAGAATAAATTGCATTAGTCTCAGAGTTAGAGTCTAGCTGATAAAATAAAGTGGTACTTTGGTTTCATAGAGAGGAAATTGATGCACATCAACTGTTGGATGGGGGCAGGAGAGTAAGAGGAGGAATTTAGCCCTTGGTGGATCTCTGTCTATATCGGCACCTACTGGGAGGCATAATGTCCACCACCAATGTCTTCAGTTGGTGGTCCACTCCATTGCTTCTGTGTGATTTCATGTTCACATTGACAGGACCTCTTCCTGGCTGTCTATAATCTTTGCTTCTACCAAGCTTAGATTGGGGGCACACCAAGTGATGCTGCTTCACACTGGGAAAATACGCTGTGCTTCCCAAGACCCTATGGTACTTTTCTATTTTACTTTTGGTTGTACAACAATATTCTGCTTCTCTCCTATCATCTTGAGGTATAGGATTCTTTAAGGATGTCCAAACCCTTTATGCCTGGACACACACACAGTCCTTGCAGTATGATCCTTCTGGATTACTAGGTCTCTATTTGCGAAACAAGTATGTAATACCTTTTGCTTGTTTTTCTCATTGCTTGAAACAGTATTCTATCATATCAAATAGCTTTTGCTGTGTAAACTCAATGGCTTAAAATAAACAACCATTTTATTTAGTTTATAATTCTGTGGATTGGCTGGTCACATTTTCTGGGGGTTTGTTTGGCTGATATCTGGTGGGCTTTCTTCTTCTGGATTATAGCCAGGTGGTTGGGTGGATGATCTAGGATTTTTTGGTGTATTCAATACTGGGTAGGTTGTCAGCTAGGCGAATCTCATTCTCTCATCCTTTGGCCGGCTGGCATTGGTGTCTTACTATAGTGGCTTGTACTTAAGTCACATTTTCTATAGTTTCATCTGCCAAGGCAAGTACCATGGCCAAGTCCAGAACCAGTGTAGGGAACGACTATCCAACAGCATGGGTACAGAGGTATGTGAACAAATTTGGGCCATTACTGCAAAAGTCTTCCACATCTGTATTTCTTCTGCTTTTCAGATCTGCCTTTCTGTGATATGTATTATTATATTTTGGCTTCTGTTTGCAAAATTTATCCTCCAGAACCTATTCATCATTTGTTAGTAAATATGCTTTGCGTCTAGTATCAATCATGTCATTAATTATGGATGATATTTTGAGAAAATTTATCAAAAGGCAAAGCTTCAATGAAGTTTACATCCTTCACAAAATGACTGGCAGATATTAATAACTTCTTGACATCACTCTGCTCATTTGTAATCTTTGCTGCCTCTCACTGGAAGAATCACCCTTGCCAAGCTCTTGAAGTGATGCTGACCAAGGTGAGGAGTACTTTAAGATCCTCAGTCCAATGAGTAGCCAAAATCTGAAATGAGCCTCACTATGACTACTAGATATTAAAGAATATTAAGTACATTCTCTGTGTTCCCTTAATGGTACCCTGCTTGCTCCACTTTTCTCTTTCTCTCCATCCACCCATGCTTCTTCAGATCTCAGTATTCCTTGAGACGCTACCCGACATTAAAAATGAGTCATAGGCTCTGAAGACATACTTGAGCTCAAGTCTTGATTCAAGTACTTACTGGCTGTAGGCATGGGCAAGGTAGTTAATCTCTCTCCCTTTTTATTCTTCTTCAGCAAAATGCTTTTAATACGGTGTTTTGTGAAGCTTAAATGAGTCAACATTCTAGTGTGCCCAAATCTTGATTTTATTTTTAAATAGGCCAGATTCCTTTAAAACTCTGAACATTTGCAGGCATATTTAGCTAACTTGGATTCTTTAAAATGCATGCAATTTTTATACTAGCCTTCAAACACAACCTATTCATTCTATGAAGACTCTCACTATAATGCAGCTCCCAATTGAATTTCTTTACCATGAATTATTTACACTTGCTGCTACTCAATTTATTGATTAATTTTATCTTTTATTTTTTATTTTACATGTTAGCCTTATTGCTTTAGTCAAATCTAAAAAAATAATCTTAATGGCAGAAGACATACATCCTCTCCAGTCATCGACTGAAGTGTCAAGATCAGTCAGTTATCAATAATCGCTTGATTTTTACTAATGGGAATCCACTGAAGTGACATTAAGTTTTTGATGACCAATGATTCAGTTTGTGTTCCCCTAAATAGATGAGGAAAAGTGAAGAGAAAGAAAGGTCAACTGAATTTTTCTTTATCTAAACCAAACCCAATTTGAAAGAAGTGGTTTAAAATGCAGATAGAAGAATGAGATTAAGAACAAATAGAGATTTATCCAGGATAAAAACTGAATGTTGAATAGTTGTAAAATTTCTTCTTCTAAAGGTATTATCTATTGTAAAAATATCTGGAAAATTGAGATTCAGGTAAGTCAACCAGACATTTTGCTTATGCATCATTCAACTGGATCAAATATCTTGTTCACTGAATTAATTAAATCAACCCATTATGCTCACCATTAGAGTCCGTCATCTACCTCCCAATTCTCTACAAGTCCTCTAGACAAAATGATCCAAGTTCTGTTAATGAATGTAATAAAACTGTGTTACAAGTAGCCTTCATATCCTGTGGATTTGGTTGGCCTTCCAGAGAAATCAGCTCGAGGAACATGAGGGTATATCAGAATTGAGAACGTATAGAATGTCTCTGTTATCCTTGATAATATTTTGTATTTGCAAAGCATTTCCTGCTATTCTAAATAATTTAAAACAGATTGTTTTACTTGAATACTACAACAATAGTATGAAGTAGCCATGCAGACATAAGACATATTCATTTTACAATTGGAAAGTCAACTGAGAAAAACGTGAATGTCCGAAATCACACAAAAACCTGTTCAAAGAAACAGAACTTTGATCTCCAAATCTCTACCCTGTGTGTCTTCTCCTTTTGGCACAATTATTTCAGGCCTAGATTCTGCTTTTCCTTACATGGTTAACAACCATGAGAGGTGCATGAATCCAGCTGATCAGATGGTCCCTTACATAGTGTCTTTTGGAATACAGTAATTGATTTTCTTAGATTTGGTGTTATATTTAGCTAATGCATCCTGGGTATACCCTTTGTTAAAGCTATTTTCTACATATTCCAATGCATATATCTTACATTCAGAATAAAGAGAAATCTTTTCTTTTTTAAAATTTTTAAATGTTTATTTATTTTTGTAAGAGAGACAGATGTGAGTGAAGGGGGAGAGAGAGAGAGAAGGAGACACAGAATCTGAAGCAGGATCCAGGCTCTGAACTGCCTGCACAGAGCCTGATGTGGGGCTTGAACTCATGAACTGTGAGATAATGACCTGAGCCAAGTCAGATGCTTAACCGACTAAGCCACCCAGGCACCCCAAATTAAAAAGAAATCTTTTCTGTGTGCTCTTCATATTGCTTCAAACAGCAATCTTACTTGGGTGGCAGAGAATAGAGACATTTAAAACAGTCTTTCAAATTATATCAAGACCCTCTTGTAAAAAAAAAAAACCCTTATAAAATACATATTTTATTGTCCATTCTGTAAGCTATCATGTCAATATGAAAGAAATAAAGTGACTCCTTTATTATTTATTGTTCCAATACTAGTAAACCATTTTAGGTAAACATTCTGAGTTTTTAAGGCATCATTTAACCTTCTGGTGATAACATGCAAGAAATCATAAATCAGAGCCATCTCATACACCTCTAACAAGATTGATTAGTTTGACTTAGTTCAAGGTAGTAGACATAACCCAAGTATACATATTTCAAATATGCACTTTCTGTTTTAAATAACACCTAAAGAGACGTGAATAAATGCTTCATATCTTTGGGCACTTGCTCCCAACCCATGTGTCTGCTACCACAGCCAAACCTTCATAGTTAACTACACGAGGGAAACTATTTGTCGTTCTAATTATTTTCACATGAGATGAGCAGGAGCCATGGGTTTCTTCATGTATTCTTTTCAGTGTGTTACTAGCTTCTCCTTGGAAGAAAACAGTAATTCCTTTTTGCATATATTCTATTACCACCCCACCTTTAAAAAAGTATGGTATCCTGTACATTTCATATCATCAGGAAAGTGTCTCTTGGTGCCCATTGCCCCTTGGGAATACTCTACAAATGCAGAAAGTGAAAAAGTCTGCAGATGTTTGCTGCATGATGTCTCCCATTCAAAGTAATCAGTACCAACAAGTAAAGCCCAATCACATCCAGCCTGTTGAGGCCAACTGTCTCATTTAACTTATTACTTAACAATATCACTTTTTCTATGTATGTATGTATGTATGCATGTTCTGCATTTGCATTTAAAAATGCACTTTATAATGGAACAAGTGACTGCTATTGTCATTTGACGAATGTATCTCTGCAGTTGCTCTACGTAATTAAAACTTAAAATCCAAAATATACTGAAAGGTCTTCGTAAAGTCGATGAATAGAAGTTTTCATTACCAAAATAGAAGTCATTATTCCTAGTATATCTGCTATGGTTTCCGCCACCAAGAGGGCTTTTTTTTTTTTTCCTGTTGCTAGAAGCCTTTTCTGGTTTGGGCTTCTGGCCTTCATATCCCCCCTCCATCACGATATTGCAATAACAATGGAAAATAATTATACTACATTAACATTAATTAATTGGGTGCCTTCCAGTACCATGCTGGATGTTTCCTTCCTATTTAGTTCTTGGAAATAGGGAAGAGACAAGAGAACTCAGGTGTTCTCTTGAACACTGAACACCAACAATGTGCAAACACCATGTTGAGAATTTGATATGTGTTATTCAGCCTTAAAGAAAAAAGAGAAAGAAACTTGATGAAGTACATGGTATATCAGAAATCTAAGTCTCAGATCATGAAGCTACTAAAAGATAGAACCAATACTCAAACCAGATACATTTGATATCAAAACATTAACATTTTCAGATCCAGAGAAGGAGTATCAAGTTTATTTTATAGATGACGTCTCTAAGGCTTGGAGAAGAGCTGAGACGGGGAGCTAGGATTCATACCTGATGGATATAAGACATGATATCAACACTGCACATTTGTTAGAGATTCGGCAGATGCCATCTGGTTACGCCATTTTCCTCTTTTGGTTTGTACTGGCCAGCACACGCACCTGTAAATGCCAGTCCCAGGGTTTTATGATCTTTCCCATTTTTGCTTGATTAGCAGATTTTTTTTTTATAGATTACTTATTAGAGTTGCCAACAGTTAAGGAAAATACTAAAAACAGCTGGGAATCTAATTAGAATTGCTGTCCTTTTGCTTGTAAAATTTGAGCAAGCATAATGATGCTAGAATTCAGTGTACTTTTAAATAGTTGTTTAACTCACTTAGGAACATTCCATAAATCAGCAGAGGTTGATATTTCTATCCTATCCCTAGAAAATAAAAACAAAAACAAAAATAAAGACCTAATGGAAAAACACAGTTGCCCCGTGGCATTGTCTAATTCTTCTAACAGCTGGTTGACCTCTCTGTTGTTTTCTTCTTTTTAGGTCTTCACTGTCTATTTTATTAACTTTTTTGTGTACACATGTTTCTTTTATAAGCCAACTTGATTTTGGGGGGAGAGGAAGAAATATACACATTTTTTAAGTTTATTTATCTATTATGAGAGAGAGAGTGAGAGAGAGACAGCATGAGTGGGACAGGGGCAAAGAGGGAGGGAAAGAGAGAATCTCAAGCAGGCTTTACAATGTCAGTGAAGAACCCAACTCAGAGCTCTACATCATGAACTGTGAGATCCTGACCTCAGCAGAAATCATGAGTTGAATGCTCAACCAACTGAGCCACCCAGGTGCCCCAAGTGTACACTTTAAAAAAAAAAAAAAAAGGTAGGAGGTTTGGATGGAAGAAAAGAAGGAAGAAAGGGAGGAAAGAAAATTGTAAAGAAGGAAAGGAAATTATAAAGGAATTGGTAAAGATAATAAGGCCTAGAGCATAGGACATTGTTGAAAATAGACCAGTTCATCAGGATCAGCCACTCAAAAAGGACAGGGAAATGTAAGTAATTATATATGTTATCCAGAGAGAGCCATAGACTGTTGTCTAAGAGCTGTCTGAAAAGTCAGGCTCCTTTATCTTTCACTAAGATAGCAGATTTTTCATTTCCCAACCGAAGAATGAATTGGGATTTTCCTGTCTTTATTTGAGCTGAGAACAAGGCTACTTGTGTTATTCATAAAGTTTTTCCAATTGTTATATCTAAGAATGGCAAGAAATGCTTGCAACAGCAGGATAGAACATGTGATATCAGTGCTCACAGAAGATTTGTGACCAGAATGTGATCCTACCATGGCATGAATGCACCAGTCTCTTCACTATCCTTTGGCTGCAAACCACACATAAAGATTCCTGCTTTTACATAAAAAGAAGACCTTGTTTTTAAAATAATGACTCTAATGGGGCCCCTGGGTGGCGCAGTCGGTTAAGCGTCCGACTTCAGCCAGGTCAGGATCTCACGGTCAGTGAGTTCGAGCCCCGCGTCAGGCTCTGGGCTGATGGCTCAGAGCCTGGAGCCTGTTTCCGATTCTGTGTTTCCCTCTCTCTCTGACCCTCCCCCGTTCATGCTCTGTCTCTCTCTGTCCCAAAAATAAATAAACGTTGAAAAAAAAATTTTTTTTAAATAAATAAATAAATAAAATAATGACTCTAAGAAACTCAGTGAAACATATAATAGGATTTTTATACTTTGAAAATTCCCCTGTAAGCCAAGAAGTCCTTATGTCTAATAATAATAATACCTTTTTAATTTTGCAATTACATTATAATTTAAATGATTGGTATCTCTATATTATTCAGAATTGTTCCTTTTTGCTGCATTCACGAATACCTGGACATTGAAGCCCACTAGGGTACATCATGTACACTACATAGAATTCTGATTAACTCCATTTCATGTAAGGCACAGGTTTGGACTGTGACTTTGTCATTTTCTATAAATAACTGCTCCTTTTATTTAATCCAGGTTTTTTGGAAGGCGATCTGCCAGACGTCATTACGACTTTGATCCTAGCCACAAAAAGAGAGGATGTCAGATTTTTCAGACTGTCAAGGGTTACTTGGCTATTTCAGCAAACCTGACATTTGATTTTTCCTCTGCTGGGGTTCATCCATGGAAATATCTGTGGTCTGGGTAGTTGTGGGCCTCGTTGTAAGCAATGATATGGACACACACTTGTTTATTATCCTTCTGGGAGCTTTAGTGCTGAGACCTTAACCTTCACTAAGTGATCTGCCAGGTTTTCCTTGGTTATTTCCTCAAGGGCCCCCTAGTAGCTGCTTGGTAGGTCATTCAACAGACTTTTCTTGGGGATGGATATCAGACGGTCACATATAGTACTATATAGAGCACACATTAATGTTGTTAAAACATTTTGAATTACAAAACACCATTATAAGCCCACTATAGCTAATATGGCAAGTATAAAGAAGAGAATAAAAGCATTCATAAAAAACACTCAGGTAGTGACAGCTGAAATTCTAGCATATCTGTCCAGTCTCCTTTGAAGACGTGAGCTCTCACTGGCTTTGTTATTGGAGCTAGTCCCACTCATGTCTTCCCTTCCCCATATCTTATATTTTTCCTGGGCCGCTCATGAACCAGTATCTCATGTCCCTTCCCTCCACCTATTTGTGATGTCCACATCCTTACCAGAGCCACCATTGCCCTTTTGAGATTGCTGTGTTCCAGCACAGTGACCATCTGCTACCATCACTTGGACCTTGACCAAGGGCACCACTCCTACTTGGGTTCTTTGAAGACTTCCTCACATCTAGGCACAGTGGTCAACATCCCAAACCCTGAAAATCTTCCAGGCATATTCAGGCCCAGAGTCAGGGCTTATAAGAGTCAATAAGAAAAGGATACAGGTATTCTTCATCCTACTGTTGGCCACAGTTTCTGAATTCTCATATCTGACTCCAGGATTCACCTCTTCCTAGGACATCTTAGGACTGACCTCTTTTTAGGGTATGTCTGAGGATTGACCTCTTCCAAAGGCATGTTGACATAATACCACCCTTGTTGAAAGGGGCATGGGCTGTCCCTCCACTGTCACATGATGGTCTGACTTCAGGTCATTTAAAAAAATCTGAGGCACCTATTCATTAGAATGTGCGTTTTGAGGGGAGCCTGGGTGGCTCAGTTGATTAAGCATCCAACTTCGGCTCAGGTCATGATCTCGCTGTTCCTGAGTTCGAGCGCCGTGTCGGGCTCTGTGCTGACAGCTCAGAGTCTGGAGCCTGTTTCAGGATTCTGTGCCTCCCTCTCTTTCCCTGCCCCTCCCCTACTCATGCCCTGTCTCTGTCTCAAAAATAAATAAACATTGGGGGCTCCTGGTTGGCTCAGTTGGTTAAGCGTCCGATTTTGGCTCAGGTCATGATCTCGCAGTTTGTGAGATCGAGCCCCGCGTCGGGCTCTGTGCTGACAGCTCAGAGCCTGGAGGCTGCTTCAGATTCTGTGTCTCCTCCTCTCCCTGTCCCTCCCATGCTCATGCTCTGTCTCTCTCTGTCTCTCAATAATAAATACACGTTAAAAAAACTTTAAATAAGTAAACATTTAAAAAAAAGAATGTGCATTTTGTGAGCAGAGTCTTTGTTTTGTATTTGCTCTGCCTCTGGCATCTTTAATGTGCCTGGCACATATTGGGCATTTAAATATTATTGAATTGAATATTTTTAACAAAGCAAATATTAACATATAAATAGGCTGTTATTATTTTTTATCTTTCATATTTCAATATTCATGGTTCACACTCTAGATGGAAGTTTACCTCGAAGTGCGAAACAGTAGGTTCCCATGACCCTCCGTGCCATACAAAGTGTCTAGTTATAGAACAGAAAGTGAAACTTTCCAGGTTTATCAATCCATAGATTTCAAATAATCTATTTTCCTCTAAGTAAAGTCAAGGATATATATGTTATCCAACCACAAGAAATTACTCTAATGTTCTGAAATAGCCTAAAGGAGGTTCTTTTATTCCATGGAAAAATGAGTTTTATGAGCAAATAGTAGATCCTATTAGAAGCAATCTTGATTTATTGGTTGAAATATTAGAGTACACTGGAAAACCCAAGCAAAGGCATAGCAAGGACATAATAAAGTCTCATAAAAATCATAAAAAAAAACAAATTTATCATTTGGAAATTTATCTCTAGGCCAGAAATGATATTATAGCAAGTGAAATAACTGCTTTAGGTTATGCTTTTTTTTTTTCCTGAGAATTTTTCAACAAATGTAAAGCCATTGGAAAGTATCCTGACCCCTTCAGATATCCTATCTTTTCTAACATGATTCAAGGTCAGACCACATGCTTCTAGCTTAGAAAAGTAGCAGTTGTCGACATTTCTTTTCCTATGGTTTAGGGAGAGAAAGTAGGTCAGTTTTTTTGGAATGACACAGGAGATAAGATGAAGGTGTTGGGTGGTTGGGCATGCAAAGCCTAGAATTGCTCTCCTGAGACATTTCTGCTCCATCTGGTAAGCAATGATCAGCCATCAAGGAAGGAGAACATCTTGTCCCTCTAGAAATAGGTATTTTCCCATTTCCTTGCCTTTGTATAATCATGAACCCCTATATTTTATTAATGTTTTCCAGCTCTCAACTGGGCCCCCAAATTTGATAAAATGCTTAATATACTAACATATGTACAATGGTAGCCTGATAAGTTCTTGGTCACTGATGCAGTATCATAAACAGGAAGAAATTATTCAAAGTATAAAGGAAATTTTAATTTGGTGCCTACACTTGCCTTTAACCACACCCCTACTGTTCCACCTAGCCCTTTGTAAGAAAAATAAGAGCAAAGAGTTGAGCATGAGTACCTGGCACCTGGGAGCTCCCCGCCCCCCTCCGCCCCACCATCCCCGCCAGCATTGCTGGAAAGGAGGAGCTCATACAGCTCCTTCTCATGCCTATGCTCATTGTCCACCTGCACTTCTGCAGACTCTGTGAAATGTTCTGTCACATTGCATATCCGCTCACTTAACCAAGGCATTTGAGCAAACAATTGATTTTAGGCACACCATGTCACAGACAAAGTTTCAAGCAAGTTGACAGAGATGCAGACACTTTAAAAATAAAGAATGGGGCAGAAGTGTAAGCTATTGCTTAGATTATATCATACAAATGATGCAAAATTCTCCCATCATCTTAAACAACACCCCTGGGGAATGTTATATTCTTTGAGTAATGAGGATGTTAGAAGCCCAGGCTTCTCCCTGTGATGTGACGGTGTGATTGAACCAGAGACCGTAACCGGAGACCCAGGTTTGAAGATAGGACCATTCATGCATTTAACAATTATGCACACGCAAAATGTGCTTGTTCTTGTATTTGAGGTGCAGTGGTGTCAATATACCCATACTGCCCCTCTCACAGGCAAGACAGACATTAGAGGAATCATTGTACCCGGAGCAAAACAGCCACTTTAATTAACAAATGCTTTCAGTTTTCTCTTGGCCTGTCCTTCCAGTGATCCACCAACAGAGTGTATAATCCTGGGTCAGTCTCGCCAAGGGCCTGTCTCTATCTGAAATTGTGCACATGCTATGGAAAAGACACTCAGTGCTATAGATTATTGTCCCCAAGGTGTCACAGTTTCCAAACCCAATCAGGCCTTCGGGGTCTCTTGGCAATCATGTTTTGTAGTCATAGCTCCTACTCAATGGGAGTGATTATTCAAAGCCTTCTTCATTTTCCTGAAGTCTCCCAATAGACTTTCTCTGCCATTCTCAACAGCAGACTGTAACTTTTAGTGAAAATATAAATCAAAGAGGAAATTTGTCACCTTTCTGACTCACTATGCTTCACAAAAAAACATGACAGTGTCTATAACCATTCTTGTCTCCTTGCCCATCTGGGTTAGGCTTCCTGTGCTTGTTATCCTGACCTTTTGCACCACCTCAGGGTTCTTATTGCATCCTTCCTATTTCTCTTGTCTATCCTGAACTGCCGTATATTTATCAGTGTATTCACCACTGGTTTTCCCCATTACAAAACAGTTCTATGTCGATAGATGGTCCATCCTGGCTACTTTTCTTCTCTCTTAGTTTTATAAACTCAGCTGTCCTGTCTCTAATTCCTCTGTCTATAACTCATCTCTCAATTCACTGGAATCTTGCTTGTATCTTCTGCTTATAATCTGAAACTTTACTTAGTGTGGCCAGTAATATTCTTCTTGTTGCTAAATTCAATTATCATTTCCCAGCCCTTAATTTGACCTCACTGTAACATTTTTGACTCCCTCTTGTCTTACATTACTCCATTGTCTGGTTTGCACTAAAACCTTCTCACCCTCCGATTTAGTATTCTTCACAGATTTCTCTATTTGCCTCTTAACTGTCAGGGTTTTTCAGACACAAACATGGTCTTTCTCCTTTATTGGCTCTCTACAGGCCATGTACTTCTTTATTTATTTCACTGCTAGTGTGTACACGCACGTAGAATTCCTTCTGACTTCCTGGTCTATAGATCTAACTATATTACAGAGATTTTCACTTGGATTTTTAGCAGGCATTTCATTTATTCAACAAATAAAAACTGACCTCATCATTTTATCCTCAAATCTGTGTAGACTTCTCTTAAATATCTCTCCACTGCTCTTTCCACCATCTTTCTGTGCTGCCATAATGGTGCTCATGAATGTTCTAGCAGATGCTCTCTAGAGCTTTAACAATGCTGAAAATACAAGCAGATGCTAAGCTCCCTGTCCATTCAGGCCATGTTCAGAAGTGATTGTCCAGTTTCTAACTGTGATGAAGAAGCATGGTTAGTTACATTGGTGAATTTGAAGTCATTGATGATCACAAAACTAGGAAAGTTGTTGTGAACCTCATGGACATGTTAAACAAGTGTGGAGTGATCAGCCCCAGATTTGATGTACAACACAAAGATCTAGAAAAATGGCAGAATAATCTTCTCTGGTCCCACTAGTTTGATTTCATTGTACTAACAGCCTCAGCTGACATCATGGACCATGAAGAAGCAAGATGAAAACACATAGAAGGGAAAGTCCTGGAATTCTTTTCCTGGGGGTATAATATATACATACAAATAAAGTACCTCAGTGGAAAAAAATATCTCTGCATTGCCTAATTCTAACCATAGTCACATCTTATGGGGAATGACCACAGTCTTCTAACTCATGTCCCTTCTTCCTTGTCCCACACCCATTTATTCATTTTACTGCATCTACAATGACCTTTCCAAAACTCCATCTAAGCATGTGTCTTCTGAGATTTCATAACTCCAATTGATCCCGCATTGCCCGTAGGATACAGTCTAAACTTTTTAGCTTGCATATGTAACCCTTTCTGAAGTAACCATATTTACCATTGTGTCCACTCAGATCACAATTTCTTGCCCCACCCTGTGCCTCACAGCCACCAGATTGCTGGCTGTTTGTTAAATGGCACTATCCTCTTGATCACAAGCATTTCCATGTGGTGTTTTCTTTACTTGGAACTTCCTCTTTGCTTCATAGCTCCTGCCTTTTATTTAGGGTTTGAATTATATATCAACTCTTTCAGAACAGTGTCCTGACCTCTCAAGATTGAATTGGATGTGTTTTTAATGTGTTTCCAGAACACTGCACTTACTTCCTTGAAATTCTTATTACATGGTGTGGTTGGCCCATTTATTTGCCTGTTTTGCCTATTAAAATACACTACACACTTCCTAAGAATAGGACTGGCACCTTGTTTCTCCCTGTACTAAGTGAATGAATGAGCTATACATTTGGAAATCAAAGCTTTGAAATTCGATGAGCTTGCCAAAGAAGAAAGCATATAGAAAAAGTAAAGGCAAATGGGATCCCTTGCAAAGATAAATTTCAAGAGAGTTCCTCACTATAGCATTTGGGAGGACAACAACAGAGAAGAGTCTGGGAGCCAGTGGGAAATGCAGCAAAATAGATAGAGTTTGGAGAGCATCAAACAGAGGTTCCACGAAGAGAGATTCATCAGTGGCTTGTTAAGGAGAGAGCACTGAGAGAGCAAGGGGAAGCTCTCCTTTGTACTAGGTAGTCATCGGTGACCTTTCTGAGAGAGCAGATTTAGTAAAGCTTCAGGTTCAGAAGACAGAGTGCAGGGAGCTAACAACTTCATTACATACTGTAATCACAAGGAACACTTCAAATTTAAAGTCATATAGAGCATGCCAATAGATAGCATACAACTCATCAAATTCCTGGTCTATGCCTGCTATGTTTGGACACCTCAGTTGGTTGCACAGAAGTTTTTCATTTGAAGTAAGTAAAAATAAGCGTGAGCATAATAGTAAAATATTTTTGCATCCTGTAAATTGGAGTTGTGATTTCTACATAGAACAGATGGCACTCCTGTGACTGCTTACTAAGCTACACCTATACTGAGTCTTTTTTAATTAAGTTTTTAATTTTAATTCCAATATTGTTAACATACAGTGTTATATTCATTTCAGGTGTACAATACAGTGATTCAGCAATTCTAGACATCACTCAGTGCTCATCGTGGCAAGTGTGCTCTTAATCCCCATCCCCATCACCCATTTTGTTCTCTGTAGTTAAGAGCCTGTTTCTTGGTTTCTCTCTCATTTTCTCGTGCTCATTTGTTTCGTTTCTTAAATTCCATATATGAATGACATCATATGATATTTGTCTTTCTCTGATTGATTTCACTTACCATTATACTCTCTAGCCCCATCCATGTTTACTGCAAATGGCAAGATTTTATTTTTTTTAGATTGTATCCTTTTTTATGGCTGAATACTATGTATACATACTACATCTTCTTTATCCATTCATCTATTGATGGACATTTGGGCTGCTTTCATAATTTGGCTATTGTAAATACTGCTGCTATAAACGTAGGGGTGCACTATCCCTTTGAATTTGTGTATCTGTATTTTTGGGATAGATACCCAATAGTGCAATTGTTGGATTGTAGGGTAGTTATATTTTGAACTTTTTGAAGAAACTTCATACTATTTTCCACAGTGGCTGCACCAATCTGTATTCCTACCAACAGCGCATGAAGGTTCCTTTTTTTCCACATCCTCATCAACACTTGTTTCTTGTGTTTTTGATTGTAGCCATTCTGACAGGTGTGATCTGTTATCTATTAATTACAGTAAATTTCTGAAGATGCTGATTAAAACTAAAATGAGCTCCCAGTTTATAATAGATTGTTTTGATATAAGGCAGATAAAATGTTGGTGTTCATCCATCAACCTGGTACCTACATATTGATATCACTGTTGTATTAACTGAAACAAAGGAGGAGGTGGCAAAGAAGATTGAAAGCGGAAATAAGTACTACTATGAAGCTTTTATTTCTCTGATACAGTATGTTTCCCTATCATTGCATACTTGCTAACTTTAAAAAGGGTGGTATTTTATTATCATTGATACTAGTTTTTATTTTTAACAACTTTGCTCTCTTCATATTCAAATTGTACATTTACATGCCTTACTTTACAAATTATTTTTACCACTTCCATCATTTTCTGTAGTTTTTTTTTAATCTTTATTTATTTTTGAGAGAGAGACAGAGTGTGAGCAGGGGAGGAGCGGGGAGAGGGAGACACAGAATCTGAAGCAGGCTCCAGGCCCTGAGCTGTCAGCACAGAGCTCGACGCAGGGCTCAAACTCATGAACCATGAGATCACGACCTGAGCCGAAGTCAGACACTCAACCGACTGAGCCACCCAGGCGCCCCTACTTCCACCATTTTAATCAATAAAAACTAAACAATTCAAGTAATTAGTTCTATTATTAATGATGTAAATAAAAATTTCTGAAAAAATAAATAAAAATTCTGGAAGCAATTATTTATATAAAGCTTTTGTCTTTTTTCTTCCAATTTCAAAATATATTTTGTTACTCAAATTCAAATTCTGAACATGCTAAATAATTAATATGATTAAAATGGATTTTACCATATCTTTATTCATAACCACACTTCATAGACCATTCCCATTAGACATTTTTGTAATTAGACTAAAGTTCTTATTAACAGTTTTTTTCATGTGAATAAAATATATTTTCTTTCTTTTTTTTTTAAACATAGTTAAGTCTCAAGCTGTGTTGCTTTTGTGAAGTTTTTACATTCAGAATTTGTTTCAGCTAGTTACTCTAAAACTGTGGTTTAGGCAATACAACATTTCTTACCGTGGGCAAAATTAAGGGACTAGACTTAGGCCCATTTACGTCATCAGTGGAGGAATGGGTAAGGTCCCAAGTTCCAGGAGTCTCACCTCAAATGCCTTTAGTCTCAGTATTTTACTGTTTGTTTTTGTTTTGTTTTGTTTTTTAAGTTGGGTTTAGGGTAGCCTGAGTGGCTCAGTCAGTTGAATATTCAACTATTGATCTCAGCTCAGGTCTTGATTTCAGGATTGTGAGTTCAAGCTCTATGTTGGGCTCAGTGCTGAGGGTGAAGCCTACTTTAAAACAAAGTTGGGCTCAAAGATTTCTGGAAGAAAAGTAAATTGGGTTTTAGCTGTTTTCTATCCAAATGTATGTAAGCATGTACTTGGATGTAAAATGTGGATTGATTGAGTTGAAATAATTTTTGTGTTTGTGCTATGTGTTAATTAAAAATTGAGATGATGACATTTGAAGTTTTTCTATCCTCTGCTATTTTCAAAATTTAATAAATTCTCAACTTTTATTATAGTAAACACTGCAATTTATAGGTACAAAATAATAAATTTAATAATCCTTTCATACAAATTACGTATTTTCTTCTTGTTATTCTTAGAGCAACTATTAGATGTGAGGCTTCAATCAAGACATTAACTCTTAATTTGGTCTTTTAAATGTTTATTAATTTATTATTTTGAGAGGGAGAGAGAGAGAGAGAGAGAGAGAGAGAGAGAGAGAGAGACAGAGAGAGAACAAGTGGAGTAGGGGCATTGAGAAGGGAGACAGAATCCCAAGCAAGCTTGATGCCCTCAGCGCAGAGCCTGATGTTGAGCCCAGTCTCACAAACTGTTAGATCATGACCTGAGCCAAAATCAGGAGTTGGACACTTAACCAACTGAGCCACATAGGCTCTCCAACTTTGTCTTTTAAAAGTAATATATCAGCCCCTGAATTGCAAGCTTTAATTGTATCTATTATCAAAGTGGGAATTTATTATAGGTATCAAAGAAATACTCAAAAGTAAATATTTTTTAAAGTTAAAGTCATTTTTCCTTTCTTTATTTTCAACACAATTGATAAATTCCACATGTAACAGGTGTAGAGTGCTTGGCCAGGGAAATAAAAAGGGTTTAAGCAGATAACCTATCCTTCAGGATCTTTGTGAAATAATATGAAAGACTAGTACCAGAACACAATTAGTTACAATAAAAGATATCAAGCATTGGGAGCTCATTGGAGGGAGGGCGCACTCCTGGCGGGTTTAGAAAAGACTTCACGAGGGAAGGCTGTATTTGAGTGGACCCTGGGGATTGCATAGAATTTCACCCGGTAAAGATAAGCCAGGGGGCTTTTCTGGATATAATAAATACCAGAGTAAAGGCACAGGAGAGAAAACCAGCCTGCTCCAGACCATCTAGTTTGACTGAAAGAATGAGTGAATATAATGCAAAGGCAGGGCTTGGGCAGGATAATTTATCAGAAACAACTTCTTTGTAGAGCAGAGATGAAACTTGCCCCCAAGGACATCATTAAGGACTGAGTTGGGTGATAGGGAGAAGTTGGTAACTTTGAATAGATTTAAGTTGGAAAGCAACAAAATGATAGCCACATTTGTTTGTTTCTACTCTGTTCCAGAGACTATGTTAAATAACTTTAGTTGCATTATATTCGATCCTTAGAACAAATACAAAGTTAGAGTTTGTTCTTTAGAAGATCAAAGGACAATATTGTGGAACATAGATCAGAAGACAGCCAGGTTGGAAGCCCTTTGGGGATGTGACCAATGCATCTTTCATTTATCTTTATTCTGAGTTCTTGAAAACAACTTCAACTCTTCCATGCTATTGAATACAATTTCATTGATTGCTCTCCGCAATTTCTCCCACCGCAGTTCCTTTGTTATTGATGTCTTATGTTAGTATGATACATTTGTCACAACGAAGAAACCAATATTGATACATTATTAAGTCCATAATTTATTCAGATTGTCTTTCTTTTTCCCTAATATCCTTCTTCTGTCCCAGGATCCCATCTAAGTTACCACATTACATTTAGTTGTCATGTCTTGGTAACCATCTCTAAACTGTGAGAGTTTCTCAGACTCTCCTGTTTTTTATGACCTTGACAGTCTTGAGTAATGGTCAGGTATTTTATAAACTGTCCCTGGATTGGAATATGTTTGATTTTTTTTTTTTTGCATTATTAGACTGGGATTATAGGTTTGGGGTGGGAAAACCAGATATAAAATGTCATTTTCATCACATCAGGCAACCATTGATCTGTTTACCATCTCTCTTGCTTTGCCTTTTCTAGAATGTCATATAAATGGAGTCATACAGTCTATAATCTTTTTAAGCTTGCTTCTTTCAGTTAGTAATATGTATTTAAGGGTATACATAATGATGGAGGTATGCCAAGGGGACATGGGAGCCAACTGAAAGAGTTCCCAGTGACCAGAGATGGAACAATTTTTGCAACAAAATAAAGTACCACTGGATTATATTGTAAAATATTTTTTTAAGAATGCATCCATAGGTTCATACTGATAGAGAATGAATGAATGAATGAATGAATGAATAAATAATAAATAAAGGGTAAAAACAAAGATCCATTGCCAAAAATTTACAAATAATTTATGTATACATTTTACCCTTAATGAGATGGAGGGTAACTCCTCACTCCTTAAGTTTGGGCTACATTTCATAACTTCTTTCCAAAGAGAAGTATGAAGGGCGGGACAGTGGGGCATCACTTTACAGTGAACCTTACATCATCTGTGATAATGTAAGTGTCTGTATCTAAGTTCATCGGGGCTTTTTTTTTTTTTACATAACAATTGGTTGTGTAAAACCACAAATAATTCCTGGAAAAGACTATCCTTTTTTTTTTTTTTTTTTAATACCCCTTACATCTTTGTCTAAGATCAATTGACTATATTTGTATGGGTCTATTTCTGGGCTTTGTATTCTGTTCTGGTCATCTATTTTTCTTTTCTTTTTTTAAATGTTTATTTATTTTTGGGAAAGACAGAGAGACAGAGTGCAAGCTGAGGAGGAGTAGAGAGAGGGAGACACAGAATCTGAAGCAGGCTCCAGGCTCTGAGCTGTCAGCACAGAGCCCGACGTGGGGCTTAAACTCACAAACCATGAAATCATGACCTGAGCTGAAGTCAGACGTTTAACCAACTGAACCACCCAGGCACCCCTGGTCATCTATTTTTCTATTCTTTAACCAATACCATACTTTCTTTATTACTATAGCTTTAAGGTAAATCTTGAAGTCATATAGTGTGACTCTTCCAACTTTGTTTTTATTCTCCAGTATTATGGTGCGTATTCTGGGTCTTTTGCCTTTCCATCTGAACTCTAGAATGATTCTATCAGTGTCTACAAAATAGCTTGCTGGGATTTTGATTGGTATTGCAATGAATCTGTAGATCAAATTGAAACAAAATGGCACCTTAGTGTTCCAATCCATGAAATATATTGTATTTTATTTCTTCTGTCAGTGTTTTCCTGTTTTTTACACACGGATCCTGTATGTATTTTGTTAGGTTTATCACTAATGGAAAGAAAGGATGAATTGATTCTCCAAGTGAGTAAATCTGGGCTATGTCTCTGAATGAGCCTGTCCCTGCAGATTTTCAGGTAGAGGTTTGTCCCACAACCTCAGTTGTCTGATTGCTCCAGGAAAAGTTGATTTTCAGCTTGTTAAGCTTTTCCTTGTTGTAACGATGGGAGTGACAACTTCTAAGCTCTTTATCATGTCTCATTTGAAGCCAGAGTCATTACCTGCTTTCTTAAAGCATATTCTACTGCATTGTGTGTTTTGAAGATATAAACAGAGAGAATGTTATGTTCACTTTTGTATCCATGGAATGAAACCAAGCATAAAGTGAATAATTATATGTTAGATGAATAGCAAGATGGATGAATGAGTGGAAGGGTGGATGGATGGGTGGTTGGGTAGATGAATGGATAGATGAAGAAATGAAGACTCATGGAGTAAATTGCTAAAGCCTGGTATGAATCAATAATGGAGAAAAATTAAAGGAAGTATAAAAGGTTTTATAATGTAATTAAGTAGGTAAGTAAGATAAATCCTAGGGAAAGAAATCAAAAATGAAGAATTAGAAAGGAAAGCATTTTTAGGAGGATTGGAGAGAAATTGAAGACTTTACTCTTCCCACGGGTCTAATACCCTTCCATGCCTGGTCTAACCCAGCCTTTCTCAAAGCCTTCACTGAAAACTTTGTATGTATTTTTCTTTCACTCGTGCTAGATATATTAAGACTGGGGTGTTTTCTTTTCTTTTTTTTTTTTTTTAGCTAAAATTCAGTATAATGTATCACAACACAAATTAATTCAAATTAAAGCAGGACATTTATTCCAGCAAATGAAGAATGAGGAGATGAATCCTAATGCAAAATGGTTCATAAGTTTACAGGGATACCAATACAGTTATAACCTCCTGGTGAGAATTTAAATTATATACACTTTCAGAAATTAAGTTTGCAATATTTAGCAGTGCTTTAAAAATGTCTGTAACTTTTGACTGTATTATTTCTAAGAATTCATTCTATGAAATAATATAGGATTCTTGTGTCCATTCTTGCTGATAGATTTTTTTTTAGTTGCTTGTAATATTACAGAAAATTTAGGTGCTGATAAGATAGCAAACCAAAAAAGTAAACAAACAAATTAAAAACAACCAAAAAGAAAAAAAGAGTTCCCATTCACATGGAGCTTGCATGTTCATTGGAAGATTAATAATAAATAGATACATGTGTAATATGGTAAGTGGTGGTGAGTGCTATGAAGAGAAGACAAAGTAAAAAAATGTGTAGAGAGTAAATCCTGTTTTATACTGTGCAGTCAGGTATGTAATCACTGATGTCGTGGCCTTGGCCAGAGATCAACTGAAGGAATGAAGTGGGATGTCCTACTCTTTGGACAAAGAGTGCTGGCATTCCAGGTGGAGAGTGCAAAGCCTCATGGCAGGCACATGCCTGGTATGTCTGAGGTACAGCAAGGAGGTCTATGCTCTAGGGCAGGATCTGTGAAGGAGTGAATAATAGAAGACAGATAAGTAACTGGTGGCCAGATCAGGTGGGATTTTCTAAGGCCAAGTCGAGGAATTTGAGCTCTGTTCTGAGAAATATGAGAACTTGTTGGAAGAGTGTACTAAGAATGACATGATCTTATTTATATTTTATTATTGAAGAATAATGGACCTACAATATTGTATTAGTTTCAGGTGTATCACACAGTGATTCAATGTTTATATACATTAGACAGTTCTCAACAGTCAGTCAAGTTACCATCTGTCACCACACAAAGTTGTTATAATATTACTGACTGTATTTCCTATGCTGCACACTATATCCCTGTGTCATATTCTTTTTATAACTAGAAGATTGTACTTCTTTTTTTTAATGTGAAATTTATTGTCAAATTGGTTTCATACAACACCCAGTGCTCATCCCAACAGGTGCCCGCCTCAATGCCCATCACCAACCTCCCCCCCCCCCCCCCATCAACCCTCAGTTTATTCTCAGTTTTTCAGAGTCTCTTATGGTTTGGCTCTCTCCCTCTCCAACTTTTTTTCCTTCCCCTCCCCCATGGTCTTCTATTAAATTTCTCAGGATCCACATAAGAGTGAAGACATATGGTATCTGTCTTTCTCTTCCTGACTTATTTCACTTAGCATAACACTCTCCAGTTCCATCCATGTTGCTACAAATGGCCAGATTTCATTCTTTCTCATTGCCAAGTAGTATTCCATTGTATATATAAACTTCATCGTCTTTATCCATTCGTCAGTTGATGGACATTGAGGCTCTTTCCGTAATTTGGCTATTGTTGAAAGTGCTGCTATAAACATTGGGGTACAAGTGTCCTATGCATCAGCACTCCTGTATCCCTTGGGTAAATTCCTAGCAGTGCTATTGCTGCATCATAGGGTAGATCTATTTTTAATTTTTTGAGGAACCTCCACACTGTTTTCCAGAGTGACTGCATCAGTTTGCATTCCCACCAACAGTGCAAGAGGGTTCCCATTTCTCCACATCCTCTCCAGCATCTATAGTCTCCTGATTTGTTCATTTTAAACACTCTGACTGGCATGAGGTGATATCTCAGTGTGGTTTTGATTTGTATTTCCTTGATAAGGAGTGATGTTGAGCATCTTTTCATGTGCCTTGTGTCTTCGTTAGAGAAGTGCCTATTCATGTTTTCTGCCCATTTCTTCACTGGAATTTATTTGTTTTTTGGATGTGGACTTTGGTGAGTTCTTTACAGATTTTGGATACTAGCCCTTTGTCTGAAATGTCATTTGCAAATATCTTTTTCCATTCTGTTGGTTGCCTTTTAGTTTTTTTATTGTTTTCTTTGCAGTGCAGAAGTTTTTTTATCTTCATGAGGTCCCAATACTTCATTTTTGCTTTTAATTCCCTTGCCTTTGGAGATGTGTCAAGTAAGAAATTTCTGTGGCTGAGGTCAGAGAAGTTTTTTCCTGCTTTCTCCTCTAGGGTTTTGATGGTTTCCTGTCTCACATTCAGGTCCTTTATCCATTTTGAGTTTATTTTTGTGAATGGTGTAAGAAAGTGGTCTAGTTTCATTCTTCTGCATGTTGCTGTCCAGTTCTCCCAGCACCATTTGTTAAAGAGACTGTCTTTTTTCCACTGGATATTCTTTCCTGCATTGTCAAAGATTAGTTGGCCATACTTTTGTAATTCTGATGGAAGATTGTACTTCTTAATTCCCTTCACCAACTCTGTTTAGCCCCCAACCCCCGCCTCTCTAGTAATCATCCAATTTGTTCTCTGTATATATGAGTCTGTGTTTTGATTTGTTTGTTCATTTTTTTTTTAGATTACACACATAAGTGAAATTATCCAGTATTTATCTTCAATCTGTATTATTTCACTTAGTATAATATCCTCTAGGCCCACCTGTGTTATCACAATTGGCAGGATCTCATTCTTTTTTTGTGTCTGATTAATATTCCTGTGTGTGTGTGTGTGTGTGTGAGAGAGAGTGTGTGTGTGATCACATCTTCTTTATCCATTTATCTATTGATAGACACTTGGGTTGCTTCCATATCTTCGCTATTGTAAATACTGCTACTATGAACATAGGGGTGCATGTGTCTATTTGAAATAGTGTTTTTGTTTTCTTCAGATAAATACCTATAAATGGAATTGCTGGGTTTACATTTTAAAATGATCACTGTGGCAAAGAGCAGGGCATGAAGGGAAACTAATCTGAATGTCATCTCCTCTCTGAATGAGATCTCATCAAGAGATGATACAAGCTTGGGCTGGGGGTGGTGGAGGTGGGTAGATTCTGGGTTCACAAGGAACAATCATCAGAATATGCTCCTGGGCTGGATGTGATAAGTGAAAGAAAGACAGACATCGAAAACAATTCAAGTGTTTTGGCTTGAGAAGTTAAATGAATATCACTGACATATGCTGATATGGGAAAGACTGAAAAAGAGCAGGTGTGAGATGAAAGTCAGCAGTTTGGTTTTGCAATGATAAATGCAAGGGGCCTATACAATATTCAAGTGGAGATGTCACACAGACTCTTGGATACAATATAGTTATTCAGGGGAGAAGTCAAGCAGGAGGTATGTCACCAGAATGTTTATCACAAGGTTGTTCATGATAGTGAAAGTTTTAAAAATTCAAATCCAAAACCAGAGGATTTCTAATATGCAGCACAGCCAGACAATGTTGCTCAAAGTCTGTGCTCTAACTACTGCCTCATAAAGTGCTGTGCACTTTCCAGCAGGTGCAAGCGTAGAAGGGCGGTCCACAAATATTACAAACCCACTGAGGATCAGTCATGTCTTATTGTTCTCATCTATATAGCATCTAGAATATCTTGATTTGAATTTTGGCAGTAGGGTTGTCTACACACTTTATTAGAAGAATCTTATGAAACCATATTTTTAGATTGGATTTTAATTTAAAAACATCTGGTGTTGGGCGCCTGGGTGGCGCAGTGGGTTAAGCGTCCGATTTCAGCCAGGTCACGATCTCGCGGTCCGTGAGTTCGAGCCCCGCGTCGGGCTCTGGGCTGATGGCTCAGAGCCTGGAGCCTGTTTCCGATTCTGTGTCTCCCTCTCTCTCTGCCCCTCCCCCGTTCATGCTCTGTCTCTCTCTGTCCCAAAAAATAAATAAAAAACATTGAAAAAAAATTAAAAAAAAAAAATCTGGTGTTTAAATTTTGGCTTATTGTACAAAAATAAATTTTTTAGGGGGTGTTAATCCTTTAATTAGCTCATCTGTATTTCTTCATTCTGGTTTGTGAGACTGCCTCATTCTCACTTCTGTGAAATGTCATAACTTTTTGATATTTAAAATTAAAGTCAGATTATTGATGGATGGCTATGCTGTTTTTAAATGGAAAAAAGAGCAATCATTTTAATGATTGAATCTCATTTAACAAATTTACACCTTCTCATTTCCAAACTTTGTTCCTTGCAAGGGACCATCTCTATTGAGTAGAACCATGGCATGTATTGTGTATTAAAAATCAGGAATTCCCAGACATTGCTTATTTCCAGGTTAACTGGTTTCCAACACACACAAAACCCAGCATAAAGACACAAACATGAGAAAATGAGACTGATAAGTTACATGTGTTTATGCCAACTGGTATTTTTATTTTAAAAAGAGAACAGTGGGTGGTAAAGGTAATCTAGAGAGTTTCAGACATTAGTTCTGATGCCCCAAACTGCTCCTCCAGTAGAAGCACTGGTTTCTGCAAAGTAGTATTAAAGGAAATTACATCTGGCTTTGTTTAGAAATTTCATAGTAACTGTGCCTTTTTCTATGACCAAGGCTATGGATCTTGGATGCTAAGTCTTATACTTAATCATGATTTAAATACATTAATGAATAGTGAATTTTTTTTTTTGAAAAAAGAGATACTATTAGGTATTATCAGAAGACTATGTTGCTTATTCTTTAAGAGTGACATTTGATTTTCAAACCAAATGCATCCAGGTCATTTTGTTACATGGGGTGAATTACTGGTTATTCCCGTATCGTGCCTGCATTTTTACAACTAGCTTCAGAAAATATATAAATATAAAATACTCATCAATCCAGTTCCTATTTGTTTGAAATAAGTGTGATATTTGCTCTGGACACACAAAATTCTTTACTGTAGCAGCCCTAGGTCATCATGAAGACTGAGTTTTAAGCAACTGAAATTCAGTTCAGGTAGTATACTTTATACTGTACTTTTTTCTTTTTTTTTTTGGAGAATTGGCCATAGACACGGAAGCATTATTTGCAGAAGAAGAAAAATCAATTTCCCTTTGACACAAAGAGGCAAAATAAGGGTGGCAGCATTTTTGCAACAACTTCCAGTGGAAGCTTGGTTGAATGCCAGAGAATCCAAGTTGGAAAGAGTGTGGCAATCCAGCCCTGCATCTATGGATGCTGACTCTAAGGTCCAGAGAAACAAGATGACTTAGGATATGCAGTCACAGAACTAAACTGGGATTCAAATTCAACCCCACGACCTGCAGTTGAGCATGTTTCTCCTTGATACGCATGTGTGCTTGTTCAGGAGCACGTACTGTTGCTCATGTGAACCGACACATGCTGGGGAAACCCCCTGTCTAATAAATTAACTCACTGCATCCCCCCTCCTTCCAGGTCATTCAGCCAGGCTCACTGGTGGAAATTTTACAGAATGTATGCTGAATTTTATTTTATTCATTTTATTTTATTTATTTGTTTTTTTTTTTATTTTTTAGAGAGAGCACACATGGGGAAAGGGGGGAGAGAGAGAGAGAGAGAGAGAGAGAGAGAGAGAGAGAGAGAGAGAGAATCTTGAGCAGGCTCCATGCTCAGCACAGAAGCAACATGGGGCTCGATCCCACAACCCTGGGATCATGACCTGAGCTGATATCAGGAGTTGATGCTCAACCCACTGAGCCACCCAGGCACTCCAGTATGCTGAATCTTAGAGGGAATGTTGCTTTCCAGAATAACTTATTATTGCCTTGGCTTTTGTGACTATTGCAGTTTCCTTACACGGTTCTTGGATGAACTCAAAGTGATTTTCTCTTATATGAATTACCATTCTATGCACCTATAATACATATAAATATAATAGAGTCTTGTTGAAATGTAGTCCATTTTGTACAATGATGGAACTACCAGTTATACAGAGGGATATACTGTATTTGTGAAATAAACATCTTGATATCATGTAGTTATTATATAACATAGACCTTAAACCAGTTCTCCACACCAGTATTACATAGGTCTCTCTTAAAAAAAAATTTCAGGGGGCACCTGGGTGGCGCAGTCGGTTAAGCGTCCGACTTCAGCCAGGTCACGATCTCCCGGTCCGTGAGTTCGAGCCCCGCGTCGGGCTCTGGGCTGATGGCTCGGAGCCTGGAGCCTGCTTCCGATTCTGTGTCTCCCTCTCTCTCTGCCCCTCCCCCGTTCATGCTCTGTCTCTCTCTGTCCCAAAAATAAATAAACGTTGAAAAAAAAAATTAAAAAAAAAAATTTCAGCAGGGGCACCTTGGGTGGTTCAGTTGATTAAGCATCTGACTTTTGACTTCAGCTCAGGTCATGATCTTGCAGTTTGTGAGTTCAAGTTCCAAGGCAGGCTTTGCACTCGGATCCTCTCTCTGCCCCTTCCCCACTTATGTTCTCTCTCTTTCTCCCTCTCTGTCTAAATAAATAAGTAAACTTAAAAAATAAAATAAAATAAATTAGCATCGCTCTTAATATTTCAATAATTTCTTAATACCTGCTGATATTAGGTAACTTGACTGTTCTACTCTGTCTCTGATAAGGGCCACTGATTTATGAGTGTGTTACTCTCAATGCCAATTGTGATTTTCTTAATGGGTTGATTTTTTGGAATCCTGAGCAAAAATTATGGTTTCCTAAGAATTCATCTGTGTTCTGGCTGCTGTCACTGTGATTCCCCTGTCACCAGTATTTCTCAGCAGTGTCAGCTCAGCATGTCCTGGTCAGTCAGTCCTGCCCACCTCTCTCCTAAGCCAGGGGCTTTCTCGATGATCCCTGGCATTGTCAGGTTTTGGATTGTAAACCCAGTGTGCAGGGTATATTACCTCTGGAAATCTTTCTTTATAACTATGACACCAAATCTTTGGGCTCCTGGTAGTGTTCTTTGCTGTCTAGGAGAAAGTAGAGGTATATTCTAGAGCAGATTCATCGTCTACACACAAAAGACTCCACTTTGATCACCTGGAGGACTTTAAAGATGTTGAATTATAAGTGTTTAACATGACCTGGAGGCTTAGATCAACACCAGCGACCAGTTTCCTCGTTGTTTTAGCACTAGACTAAGTGCTACTCAATGTATCCTTTCTTAAGTATCAACTAACTGATAATAACTCAAGTTTTAGAATGCTTTTTACGTGGCGGACCTTATTTTAAGCACATTGCACATATTATCTCTGTTTATCCTCACAACAAAACTTTGATGTAAATATCTTATTATCCTCATTTTGCAATGAGTGCACTGAAGCCCAGAAAATGCCAGTCTGTTGCCAAGTCACACAGCCAGCAAGTGAGGGAGTCAGGATTTGAACCCAGGCAGCAGGTTTGCATGGCCTGGCTGCTTCGCCTCTGTACTCTGCTCCTTTATTTGGGAATATTATGTACTTAATTACCTAGTGCATTCCTCACGGTTGATCTAAACTATGCCTCTGTTGTTATTTCTTCCAAACAGAATCTATTTTGTCTTATCTATTCTATATCACCATATTATCCACTTCTACTTCCTGATTATGATTGTTAAAAAGCAAGCAGCACAAGATTTTTCTATGTGGAAATGATGCTTTTAAAAAAGATCAATGAAATCTCAAATACCTACTTCTTTCAGTAACCACAGAACTATTGAGAATGTGGCCTTACCTCACAAATTCCTAAATATAGTAATAGTTCACTTTTATTTGACCTTGTGAGAGAGTAAAATGTGCTATCTATTTGATTTTTCCACATGACTAACTTCACCCTTTGAAATGCCAACTCTAAAAAAATTATAATATTTTGAAGTGTTTCTAAAATGACCACTTCCCCGTCTCCTTACACAGAGAGTAAGAAGTTCAACAAAATCTTTGTGACTCCGAATCAGCTTGATGAAGGCCTGTTATTTTATAATTTAGCAACTAACCTCTGTCTGCTTTTTAGCTTTTTTCCTCCCTAATATCATATCATCAGCTGTCCTTTTTTTTCTATTTTGAGTGGATTTCCTTCCAAAATATTTCTCCCCACATACTAATCACATTTACTACCTCAAGTACGCTGTGTGCTGCTGCTGAAACAATACCATTCTTAAGTATTACACAGAAAATAAAAATAAATAATATATGATAGAAATAAAAACATAATTTAGCAAGATTATTTTATTATTATTTGCTTGATTCAGAGACATTTTTCTATCACTTCACAATTATGGACTACATTTGGGAGGAGCTGGGACTTCCAGGGGTTGGGACTCTGGATAAGGAAAATATTACTGAGTTTTGAAAATATGTTGTAAGTATAGAAATCTATGTATGTTTCTATGTATAGAAATCTAGCACCGAACAACATAAGCCCATTTTATAATATGCTTTTCATCCTATTAACTTTCTCAAGTACTTGTGATTCAAAAGTAAATTATGTTATGCAGAATTCTCTTTGCTTTTAAAGAATTTTGACAATTCTGTTGAGTCAGGGTTTGGAGTGTAGTAATGCAATGAATAGATCAGGCTTAACAAAGCTGCACTAGGCTGTTCCCATCGTAACTGTGGTTTGGAGATGGATTTTTATCTCTCAGTTTGTTCACGGCTTGACTATCCAAAAGAAAAATAAACTGGAATTTTATGGTAGGTTTGTTGTTGAACTTTATTTAGCTGTGTGGGTGACGCAAATAACACAAGTACAAGATTAATTAGTGATTATTTTGCCGAGAAGCGTAATGTTGTGGAGCCATCTGGTGTGTCATTATTGGAGGGCCATCTTGATGGATTACTCATTAAACTCTTTCAACACTTTGTTCCAAGACTGTCAGCCGTCCTCTGGATTCTTATTAGGTTAAGGCTGTGCTGAGATTCAGAAGCGGAAGGACCATGGGGAAGTGCAGCAGGAAACAGTTCAACCTTGACAACGCTACACCATGCTCACTCTCAGATCTCTTAGTGGCATTTATGCCATTAAGCTCGTGATTACCTTTTCCCGTAGTTAAAATACCTACCACAGCCTCACCTCAAAAGCTTACAGAAGTATCGTGAAATGAGACTATGAACATCTGCATTATCTTGGAAGAGCGGAACAAGGTGCTCATCATCACAACACAAAATAGCTAGTGTTGTCTTTTTTCATGCAGCGCTACGTTGTTCATATTTTTGATATGTCGTGATTCATAAATGTGCTTATTTACTCATTCAGCAAATATTGGCTCAATAGCTCTTATCACTCTTGATATGCTAAGTGCCAAGTTTAAAAGTTTGAAAGAAAACAGACAATCCACCCCAACTCCCTGGTTTTTCCTCTGAGTATTTTTCGGGTCCTAGAGCTACGTTCTCTGGTGGTCCTGTGACAAAGCACATGACTTGTTACAGTCTGACTATGCATGGTAGTGCTACATGAGGAAAACCTCCAGACATGTACCTACCCCTCCAGAAATGTATGATCTCTCGGAATCAGTATCCAGTGGGTGCAGGAAGGTCAGAATGCGCTTATGTTTGTTTGCTTCTGATTTGCTTCCTGCAGCTTCGCTATGTTTACTTTCACCATATTTTTTTTTAATCCTGATGAGTACTTTAGCACCCCACTGGTTTTGTCGTTTCTTTAGTCACACTCAGTCCTGTGATTAGAGTTCAGAAGGCTTTTTCTATTTATCTTTCTGGGCATCTCAGTTTTCCTTTCCTGAATCTACTCCCTGCAAACCTTCTCATGTGCCATAATTCAATTCTCTTTCTGGAAAGTAGTGCTAATCATGTTTTCCTCAGCCATAGACTGCTGGGAATATAACAAATAAAGATGGTTATAACATTATAGGTGCACCATCTGACTTTGAAAGATGAAAACAGATGTAATGGGTTGCTCTGACCTGTGCTACCTGACAGGAGAGTCCAAGGACTCAGAATATGAACAAGTCTATAAGCACCTGCACATTATTATGAGCCAGCAATCCTTATAGATTCTCTTACTATTTCAATTTTATAAGTGATCCACACATACACAAAATAATATGTAAGTGGCTACTTAGGATGCTATTTAGGACTGCCAGTTTCTCTCACTCAGCCTACTTGAACACAAATTTATGCAACTGGATTTCCTAGCAGTGATTTGGATTAAGGTAACATGAATTCATGTGTAAATCTTGAAGGCACAACAGCTACCATATACTGAATGTCTCCTATACGCAGGACACTATTCCAACTTCTTTACACATATTCTTGTTTGATTCTTATAACAACTCTGTAAGGTGGGAGGAGCACACATTGTTTAAGTCACAAAAACTAGTGAGTGCCTCCAAAGGTTTTGTTCTTCTTACAACACCACACTAGCTCCTGAGTTTCAGCAAGAGTCAAAGAATATGTGCGTATATAGCTGTAAGCAGCACAAGCTTTGAAAAGGTCTTGGCTTTGAGCTAAAAGGATATAGACATTATACACACACACACACACACACACACACACACACACACACACACATATATAATTGATGAAAAAATGCTCCTTTGTAGAAAAATAAATTCTGTGCAGGGAAGGACTTAATTTGCAGTGTGGATAAGATGCCTGGGACACTTAATAACAGTTGTCCAAGAACGTGGCAAAGAGGACGATTGGCAGTTGTTCTTTATTATCGACAAGAACAGCACAGAGACAGGCCAGAAGTAAGTTACCAATTGAAGTGTTTACAAGAGGATAGATGACAACTAAAAGGGGCACTGTCACAGATAAAATTTAACAATTATTTTTATATTATATATAAAATATATTTTTTTATATATTTTATAATATAATTATATGATATTATTTTTATATTATAAAAATATAATTATTTTTATATTAGCTTTTATAAGCATGGGAGGGTGGTGGGGAGGGACAGGATTCTTATGCTCATGTGCACCACAGCCAGCAGCTTAGTGACTCAGTATTGGCTGGAGAATCAAAACTCCCAGGATTGATGGCTAGAAATAAAGACAGATCTATACAGTCCTGGAACTATTGCAAGAATTCTAGAATTAAAGAACCATTTACTTGTCTAGAAAACAGAAATAAATCCATTACAAAATTGTATAGAAAGATACAACACAGATCAATAAATCTAACTTGTTGATGGACTAAAAAATTATTTTATAGAGTTTCATATTTTCTAGAATTTAAGTTAGCCAAACTTCACGTTGTCCCTGTACAAATGCAATAGTGATTCTGTTGACCAAATTTCATTAACCATTTTATTGGAAGAAATTGTTGGCTGCTATAAAAGGAGATTGAGCATCAAAGTATTATGTCCCAAACATTTCTCAGCCTTCTGGGAAACCGTAATATTTTCGTTGTCAAATAAACATCTTCATAGTCCATATCTAGAACATTGAATATAGAGCTGTAGAAGCTAGAGCAGTCCAGATGATCGCAGGACTGTAGTAGCAGCATGAATGGTTGCTTAGCACTCACTTAACACAGCATAAACAGTTCTAGATGCCTTACTGTTCCCCGATGATATCATGTAATAGTAATCCATGTCATTAGAAGAATTGTTGATAGTATTGGATATCCATAACATAGGCTGGGGGGTGATACAAGTGAGAATACTTTTAAAAGTTTTTTAAAGTGCTATATAAATGCCAAATAGAATTGTTTGTGGAAGACATTAACATACAGCAAAATACGTCTCACCTGTAAAATGAAGGACTCAGATTCTGTGATTTCAGAATAACTTTCCAGTCTCAATGTTCCATAATGCTGTGTTTTTGTCCACCGTTCGTCATGCAATATGGCTGGCCATTGCACAGTCACTACCAGGAACCGGAGCCATCTCAGTACCCTGTGTGAAAGAACTCGAAAAAAAGAAAAAGTACAAAGCCAAGTTGTTTAGGATGCCAAGAATTTGAATGTAACAATATACTCTAAAGAGAATAAAATCCTTTACTCCTGTAAATCAGCATTAAAAAAAAGATCTTATATACATTTTTATTTGTCTGTTTTCATGAAATAGTGGAGGCACTACATTTGGGAACATTAATGGCTGCCCACGGCTACTTCTTTCCAATCTCGGATCACGTCCTCACACTCAAAGATGATGGCACCTTTTACCGGTTTCAGGTGAGTTTGATGAAAATATTCCTTAACTGTAAAATAGAAATCTGCATTTTGTTTGTTGATTGTTTTTACAAACAAATTTTGAAAATAGAACTTATTTTATTTGACTTAGCTAGTTAGAAACGAATTAATATTAAATTTAAAACTGAAGAAACAGCAAGTGGAAAAAGATGGAATGTGCTTGGTTAAGATGACTTGTGAAAGTTAAAATGTGTAATGATTGAAGATATGTTTTATATAAAATGTTAAGAAAAATTCAGAGAGTGGCTTACTGGAATTCAGGAGGTGGGAGAGTTATTCATGTGTAAGCTGCATTAGCCACTGGGAAGGAAGTTGAGAGGTGTAACTGAATTGATTATACTCTGGACCCTGTCCATGATATAAGACTGCCTTCAGTCAAAGCAAATTCTCATGGGAAAGCTCCAATACAGAAGTTAGCTACTTACAAGGCCTTCTGCCTGTTGGTATCTGAGGCCTTCCTACAAGAAGACTGCGAAGACTGACGTGCATGATGCTTTGTGTGTGTGCACTCATCTGAGACAGAAGTATACCTTAGATAACCTGTAAACTGATACGAGTTTTTCTAAATCCTTTTCAAATGAAATAGATGCTCATTCTTTCAAAAATGCAGATTCTTTCAAAAATGATTGTGGACTCTAATATTGGTCATTGAGCATGCACTTGACACTTGAGTTCATAATGATTTACCTGAAGTGTGTTCTACATTTCATTAGACATTATGATTTCTTAATAACTGACTGGTGGATTCTAGCCCATAAAATTAGGGCACATATAATGCCAGAGTTGAGACTCTTGCTCTAGGTATTTTTGGAGGATTCTCCCCATTGTCAAACTTGTAGACATTGGAGAATTCTCTCTCATTTGTTCTGAATATCATTAGATGTTCTATAAATAAATGACAAAACAATAACCTGGGTACCAAAGAACTTGCTTGGGCAGACAGAGAACAAAGAGGTAATATGTTTTAAAAACGTTTAGGGGCGCCTGGGTGGCGCAGTCGGTTAAGCGTCCGACTTCAGCCAGGTCACGATCTCGCGGTCCGTGAGTTCGAGCCCCGCGTCAGGCTCTGGGCTGATGGCTCGGAGCCTGGAGCCTGTTTCCGATTCTGTGTCTCCCTCTCTCTCTGCCCCTCCCCCGTTCATGCTCTGTCTCTCTCTGTCCCAAAAATAAATAAAAACGTTGAAAAAAAAATTAAAAAAATAAAAAATAAAAAAAAACGTTTAAAGATCTTTGTCTTCCTGGAACACCCTCACTGTCACTTCCTTAGGACCCTTTTATACAAGGCAAATAGTCATAGGATTTCATGCACTGAATACCTAGGAGATAAAGCAGTCTCCTGAAATCATGATACCGACCTAAATATTCAAGCAACATATGTTAGTCAAATTACATAATTTTAAAAGGCTTTATAATAGAGGAATATTATCCTTTTTTATAGTTAATGTGGTGGTAGCTTAAGATAGCTTATTGAGAAGTTAAAGTACCTTGTGGTCTTAAAAGGTAACATTTTGATAAATAGAAATTATTAGTTATTAGCAGATAAATTATTTGCATATTAGGAACACTTTTTGATTTTTTTTTAAGGGAGTTACTTTTCTACTGGAAGATTGCATTTTCCATATAATCTTACTTTCTTTAAAAATTTTTTCATATAGGGACACTTGAATAGCTCAGTCGGTTGGGCATCCAACTTCAGCTCAGGTCATGATCTCAGTGTTTGTGGGTTCGAGCCCCACGTCAGGCTCTGTGCTGACAGCTCAGAGCCTGGCCCCTGCTTCAGATTCTGTGTGTGTGTGTGTGTGTGTGTGTGTGTGTGTGTGTGTGTGTGTCTGCCCCTGCCCCAATATCTATTGTTGTCTCTAGCTAAAAAATAAACATTAAAAAAATTAAAAATGTTTTTTCATATACAGACTATAAGTAAACTTTAGGCCTAATAAAAATCTCAAAAATTATGATTTTTCTTTTTACAAAAATAACAACTTTTATCCATCCTCACAATCATATTACAAGTAAAACTATCTCTGTGCAAAATAACATATCTGTAAGGGAAGCATTGTATACAGTCTATTTATTTCTGGAGAATTACCTAGTTTAAATTTTTTTTCTTAAAGCAAACTAGCTCAGACATGGCCCAAAGTTGGTGATGATGTTGTGAGTTTGACAATGTTTGACTCTGCTCTTGTCCTCCCTGTATTGAAATTAGTAGGCAGACAAGGTTTATATGTCTTAGTCATGGCCATGGATCAAAGACGAGCAGAGCTGGGAATGGGTCACCCTACATTCTGGAGAGAGGAGAGACTGTTTTTAAAGAGCTTTAGAACAAAGCAAGGGAATGGGTGCAAGTGATAGATGTATTACATCACTGCTAGGTATTGGCAGAAGGCTAGCAATTTTTCAATGTGCCTACATAGATGACAGATGATAGATAGTCTTTTAAATTACATTAATTAATGTTAAATATTAAATGTTAAATGTTTTAAAGACCTGTTAACATTTAAAATAGGATCTAAATATGACATATTTGTATATCTAATAGTCATAGGATCTTAAAACTGAGATTTAAAAAGCAAACAAAAGAAGCTCCAGAGAAGTCAGGGGTCATTGAATTCCTGCTGTAATGACTGTGAAGGCATTAATCGGTTTTTATTTGAACAGCTCTAGTAAGAGAAAACACATTCTTGTTCAAGGGGTCCACCTCCATTTTTGTGTTGGTTCCAAGCAGCAGAAAGTTCTTTATTACACTGAGCTGCAATTCAACTCCCTGGGAGGATTTCAAAAATCATGAATTAAAATAGGAAACTTGCCATATCATATTTACTACTCTACCAATGAATGACTGAGATTTTAACTATCATTAGGAATCTGAAGAAGCTTCTGGGCATGAACTTGAGACAAATAGAACTCTTCATTTAATTTCATTGATATGCTGCAGTATGTAAATTTGTCTCCGTTTTTCAGCACAATTTAAAGCATGTGATTTCTATATTTATTGTAAACTTGCAATTGTCTAATTATCCTCTATTAGCTAGCTGGAATTGAGATCTGACATGATTCTCTAGGTCAGTTTCATGACTTTCATTACATTAGTATATGTGCTAAAGGTTATTGAGCAATAGCTAGCTCAATTTTATCATAGTTGAAAGAAGCCAACTCTGAAAAGCAAAGAGAAACTCATATATTAAAATGTCCTGAAATCTAGTTGAACTTTAAAAGTAAATTTTTAAATTTCAGTGAATTATAAGCATCTGTTATTCTTTAAATTCTCTTTTACTATAAATTAAAATACTTTTCCTAGAAAAAAATCTTGCAATATTAGTGAAGAATGTTGGTTTGATGGCATTTCCACATAATATCAGAACATAAAATTGCTTCATTCTGTTACTTTTAGTCAGGGAATTGTCACTAAAGTAAATGATGGAAGAATAAAGAAAAATGGTGAGAATGAAGTTAAGAACATTCTTTGTGGCTTTGAGAAAAAAAGTACGTGTCTGACCAGTCTGACTAGAATAGGTGTTTTAAAAGTAAGGTACATGTAAACACACACACACACACACACACACACACACACACACACACACACGCCCCTCACAAAATAAAGAAGCAACCCTCAGGAAATAACACTTTTGAGAAGTATCTCAAAAACCAATGGCCCTCATGAAAGCAAGATTTTTAACTACTTGTCCCCCTATAGTTCCCCTAAATCCTGACCCAATTTTACCCTCAAAGCTCTATCTCCCAAGGAGTCAAGTGGGATTCAGGTGAGGATGGGGTTATAAAAATTCTTGATGTCTTGCTTTTTCTAGTGTTTCAACTCGCCCCACCTCGAATTCTTGGTGTCATTTTGTTCACATGTGTACACAATTAACATCAGTAGACTTCTTTATTATATTAGCAATTCCCAGAAGGTGTAGAGGCTAAATCAAAATCCCCTGAAAGTCTCAAGCAATTTGAAAAGGCTCTCCCTCAGAGATTCAAACAGTTCTCCCCAATGATCCTTTCCCCCTTCTTGAGAATCCATCTTCTAGAGGGAGAATTATCAAATGGTTCATCAGAGATTACCTCAAATACGCTCATTACACATGGATAGCTAATGTAATTGACTAATAAATATAATTAAACCCACAAGTTTGATGTCTGCAGTCATTTGTTCCGTCGAGTCCTGGAGTAATCATCAAAGTTTGAGAGAGTACACAGTAGTCATTCAGTTTCCCCATGGTCTGGAGCCATGCATGTCCAACTAGTGGGGCTAGAAAAGCACTATTAGAAAATACAAAATGTTGCTGATAACAGGGTTTTCCTGGTCAGTGTCTTTGTGGTTTTGTCAGTCAGGTTGTAGAATTTCACAGACTGAGATTTGTCAATTGTTAATCACACCAATCAATTAAAATAGATTAAAATTAAATCAATTAAGATTAAGTAAAAATTAGTTTTTAAAAAATCACTTCTGGCTGTGCAGTTTAAAATTTTAAAACAGTAAGTGTTTTTATGAAGAAATGTATTTTTTAGAATTTATTTATTTATTTTGAGAGAGAGAGAGAGAGAGAGAGCATGAGCAGGGGAAGGGCAGAGAGAGGAGAGAGAGAGAATCCCAAGCAGGCTCTGCACTATCAGCATGGAGCCTGATGTGGGGCTGGAACCCATAGACCACGAGATCATGACCTGAGCTGAAATCAAGTCGGACACTTAACTGACTGAGCCACCCAGGTGCCCCTATGAAGAAATATTTTTTTAAAGTGAGACAGAAAAGTTTAAATCTAGTTGGATAATGTTGAGAGCTACATCATATAATTAACAGAGCCAGATCTTAGGGTAAATTTTCATAGTTGAGCTTTTGGGTCTACTGATGACAATAATGAGATATATGAATCAAAAAAAATGATTTGTTATATTTAAATATATTTTATCTTGAGTCGTGCTGAATTTAATACCCTGCTTTCAGTCTTTGTGGATGAAAACTTTTTTTTTGAATGATGCAATCACACCTTTTACCATTATGTCGGTTGACGTCAAATTGCAGCAAATGTATGACATTTAAAGAACCTGCTGGTGCTGCACATATTTGGACTGAACAATTGCTCAGGAAGTAATCGTAGAAGGAAAGTCTTACAATGCCTGTTTGGGTACTTTCCCTGTTTTACAAAACATACATCATTAGCAAACCATTCTGGATAATTGCCAAAGATGAACACAGCTCATAAACCAAGAACTCTACTAATTTTGTGTCTGCTTAACCTGGGTTCCACTTCTTTTTGTTCCACAGACACCCTATTTTTGGCCATCAAATTGTTGGGAGCCAGAAAACACGGACTATGGTCAGTACAATATCTCCTCATTTTATTATTGACAGCCAATATGTATGGATGAACACGTGCTCGCATTTTATTGCTTTGTGATTGAGAAAAGAAAACCACAATACCACTATGGGACCAATATTGCCAACATCAAATTTGTGAATGGCTTTGTTTGGAAAGGCACAAACCTGGTGGCAACGTTTTCCATGGTATAACACCCCACACAACTATTAAAAACCGTTTCTTGTGAATAAGTTAAAAAGCTATAAACAAGCTTTAAAAAGTTATTGTTATTTTTCCGTAGGACCTTGGTCCACTAGAAAGAATAACAAAGGGGCTCAGAGACCCAGAGTTCCACTTTACTCTCCCACTTAGCTATGTGATTCGTGGTAAGTCCCTTGACTTTCTGGGGCTCCATTTTTCTCACTATTATTTCAGGCATCCTATGATTCTGTAAGCAGAAGGTATATTAAATATGGTGAGGGCAAGCAAAAGAAAGCTATAACAGAAGTTTAATTGTAATAAATCAAGTTTAGTGAACTTAGAATGAACTTGGTTCAACAGCCATGATTTTAGGTAAGCTCTTCAAGAACATAGACCCCCAACAAGTGCACATCTTTTCACATCTTCCTGAAGACTACAGTTTTCCAAGATAAGACTGCATGGTTTTAAAGTGTCATTTCTACAAATATTTATTAAGGATTTTTTTCTTACACCAAATACTGTCTTAGGTGCTAGGGTAACAAGGTGACTCTGACTTCATCTAAAAAGTTGGGTAACTCTTGGTTAGATGAGAAGAAAGAATTATACAGGAGTTCCTATAGAGTGCTGAGTGAATGTAACAGCAGTGTGTGCAAAATTATGTACAAGTTTAAAATAAACAAGAGATTGAATTTACTCAGGAAATTGCAGAGTGATTTCACAGAACTGAGAGCCATTTGAGTTGAATTTTGAAGGAGGAGGGGAAATTTGTCAGGAGACAATGCAGAGAACACATTTGAAGCAAAGGACCAGCATATGCAAAGGCAGTGAGAAGCTTTACAGCATCTGGCCTTCTTTGGCATTGCTCTTAGAGAGACATCTTTATAAGAAGGCTGTAGAAAAATCCAATGGAGCTATCCTTCACTTCTGTCATTTCAGAAAGTTGAATTTAGTACTTCATCCAAGATGCCAATCAAAGATTCAAACTAACATGGGAAACCATCTGAAAACCGGAATACTTGTAAATTAATAGAATAGATGATCATTTCCAGTAGTGAGAGCACTGATTTATTCATTCAGGGCACACATTCTTCAAGACTGAGGCACTTAGAGAAAGAAGTTATTAAAAAAAAAAACCAGCTGCTTCTTTGTGGGTCTGATATAGAGAGTTTTGTGGAGATTTTTTCTAACCTGGGATATTGCCTGGTAGTTGTCTCACTACAAAGGAGAAATTCTGGTTGAAACACGTGAACAGCTGAGAAAGAGCTCACGGACAAAGCCCCATGAGCCGGAGGCAGACAGACCCAACTCTGTGACTTTGGGTGAGGCATGTAATATTTCTGAGTCCCAGTCTGCTCA
The DNA here is from genome assembly GCF_014898765.1 of Herpailurus yagouaroundi. Lineage (NCBI taxonomy): Eukaryota > Metazoa > Chordata > Mammalia > Carnivora > Felidae > Herpailurus > Herpailurus yagouaroundi. The sequence goes on along the minus strand of NW_024412436.1, from coordinate 6,981,166 downwards.
CTTTTCAAGCAGAAATAATAATACTGACTTTCTAAAGTTATTGGAATAATCAAAATTAATATGCCTAAGGAAACTGGCATTGCTCCTCTCATATTCAGTAAATCAATATTGTTTTTTGCTCATCATCATTATTGCCTGGCAGATACATCGCCTCTGTTCCTTGCAGAAAAGCAAATCCTTACTCTCAGTGTTCTCTCTAGACACATCTTTTGTGTTCTTCACAAATATGTTAGTGTTCACAATAACGGCTCATGTTTCATTTCACAGTAGATTGATGTTCCAATGGAAAGCCTGAGGAAATGGCATGGCCTACACAGCAAATCATTTACAGAACATCCCTCAGAGTCAGTCATCTCAAAATGATTAATGTAATTCGGTTTCACATTAACTCCTACTGTGTCCATTTTAGAGAGGGTCACCATCTATTTTCTACCCAAAGCTGGAGTACCTGCAATTTGTTAACTAACCATAGACATAGCTTGTAATTATCATATTTTATTTTCCCTCCTGAATAAACATATAGCTGTTTGTGTCTAGCTTGCTTGGATTATATACAAGGGAAGGAAAAATAGTTATTCAATAAGATCTTATAAAAAAAAAGAGAGGAAGTAAATAATCATGATCTTAGACACTGCATCACCTCCACAGGCGATGATGCCACATCTTCTATGATTTTTCTTTTTAGGCACAAATAAATCATAGCAGCAATACAAGTTATCCAACTTTGAATTTCCTACCAGCATGTGCTTAAAAAAATACTGTTATGAAATGTGAGCTCCTGTTTATAAAGAGTATATTGATGGGTGGCACAGTCAGTTGAGCTTCCGACTTTGGCTCAGGTCATGATCTCACGGTCCGTGAGTTCGAGCCCCGCGTCGGGCTGTGTGCTGACAGCTCAGAGCCTGGAGCCTGCTTCAGGTTCTGTGTCTCCCTCTCTTTCTGACCCTCCCCCATTCATGCTCTGTCTCTCTCTGTCCCAAAAAAATAAATAAACGTTGAAAAAAAAATTAAAAAAAAAAAAAACTGCAGAGGGGAAAGAGGGTTGCTCCAGCTTCATTCATTTTGGCTCGTAATTTAGATGTTGTTTATTTCATAAGGGCTTTAACTTAAGAGCATCTACAGTTCTATTTCATAGTCCTCCATACAACTCCCAAATTCTTTATCATTCACTTTTGATGTAACTATACTCCTATGTCTATTTTTGAAGCCAGTTTTTTTTTAATTTCTAGTTTTTAGAATAGTTTTATAGGTATACCAAAAAAAAAAAACTGAACAGAATGTATAATCCCATAAAACCACCTCAATCCTACTCATACTCTTCCCTGTTATTAATACCTTACATTAGAGTGGTACATTTGTTGCTATTGATGAACCAATATTGATACATTATAATTCACTAAAGTCCCTAGTTTACATTAGAGTTTAATCTTTGTATTGTATATTCTGTGGGTTTTGACAAAGGTATAATGACATGCATCCACCATTACTGTGTCCTGCAGAATAGTTTTATTGCCCTAAAAATTCCCTGTGCTCCAGTTATTCATCCTTCCCTTTTCCCTCCTGAACCCCTGGCAACCACTGCTCTTTTTCCTGTCTCCATAGTTTTTCCTTTTCCAGAATGTCATATAATTGGAATAATACAGTAGGGAGCCTTTTCAGATTTTTTTTTTTTTTTTTTTTTTTACTTAATAACATGTGTTTAAGTTCTTCCATGTCTTTGCATGATGGGATAGCTCACTGCCTTTTTATAACAGGATAACATTCCATTTTATGAATATACCACAGTTTGTTTATCCATTCACCAACTGAAGAACGTCTTGGCTGCTTCCACATTTGGTAACTGAATAAAGCTGCTGTAAACCTTAGTATGCAGGGTTTGTGGGGCATTGGTTTTCCATTCATTTGGACAACTCCTTGGGAGAACAATTACTTGATTATATGGTAAGGTTATGCTTAGCTTTGTAAGACATGGCCAAATAATTTTCTAGAGTGCCTGTACCATTTTGCATCTTGAGCAGCAATGAATGAGAGCTCCTACTGCTCGACATCCTCACCAGTGTTTAGTATTTTGAAGTTTAGCCATTCTAATAGAATGGCTTGTGGTGAATACAGCATAATGTATAAACTTGTTGAATCACTGTTTTGTATACTTGAAACTAATGTGATATTGTGTGTCACTATACTTTAATTAAAAATCTCCCATTAAACAATAAAATAAATGTCAAAAATAATGTTTATTTTTAAATGTCAAAATAATATTTTGAATCATTAGTCAAATGAAATATATTGTTTTTAAAAAATCTGGTACTTATTTCATTAAATTTCTTAAACTATTTTTTTAGCGCACACTATTTACATTTGTATGCTAATGTTAATGGTACTGCATATTTCATTTCTAATTCGAATTGTTCATTATTGGATTACAAAAAAAGCAAATTTTTATCATTCAAACTTGTCATAATCACTTAGTAGTTCTAAGTGTTTTTTGGTCGCTTTTTAGATTTTCTGCATAGATAAACATGTCATTTGTGAACAAAGACAGTTTTCTTTCTTCCTGTCCAAATTGTATACATTTAATTTATTTTTCTTGTATTACTGAATTAGCTAGAACTTAGCAGAAGATACTGAATAGGAGTGTGCAAAGGGACACCTTTGCTTTGTTCCTCACCTTAACAGGAAAGCATCTAGTTTCTAACCATTTATTATGCTGTTAGCCATAGGGTTTTTGTAGATGTTCTCTACTAAGTTGAGGAAGTTTCCCTCTATTCCTAGTTTGTTGAGAGTTGTTTTGTTTTGTTTTAATGAACAGGTGCTAGATTTTGTCAAATTCTTTCTCTGCAATGGGGCGCCTGGGTAGCTCAGTCGGTTGAGTGCCTGACTTCACCTCAGGTCATGATCTCGCAGTTCGTGAGTTCCAGCCCCGCATCGGGCTCTATGCTGACAGCTTAGAGCCTGGAGTCTACTTCATATTCTGTGTCTCCCTCTCTCTCTCTGACCCTCTCCCGCTCACACTGTCTCTCTCAAAAATAAATAAACATTAAACAAAATTAAAAAAAATTCTTTCTCTGCATTTATTGATATGATCATATGGTTTTTATTTTTTAGTCTCTAGATGTGATGGGTTTCATTAATTGGCTTTCCAATGGTCAGCCAGGCTTGCATACCAAGAATAAATGTCACTTAGCTATGGTATATGATTCTTTTTACATTGTTGGATGTGGATTGCTAATATTTTATTGGAGATCTTTGTATTTATGTTCATGGGAATATTGATATATACTTTACCATTTTTGTAATGTATTTTTATGATTTTACTCTTAGGATAATACTGTACTCATAGACTGTTATAAATGACTCCTTTTTATTTTGCCTCTTTTCTGGAAGAGACTGTGGAGAGTTGGTATCATTTCTTCTTTAAATGTTTGGTAGAATTCACCATTGAAAACATCTTGGTGCTTTCTGTTTTGGTAGATTCTCAGTTATTGATTCAACTTATTTAACAGTTATAGGTCTATTCAGATTATGTTTTTATCCTTGTGTGGCTTTTCTTAGATTGTATCTTTCAAAAAATGGGTGTATTTTATATAGGTTACCATATTTGTAGGCTAGAGTTGTTTTTAATATTCCTCTACTATCTTTTTTTGTGGGGTGCCTGGGGGACTCAGTCAGTTGAGCATCTGACTCTTGGTTTTGGCTCAGGTCATGCATGGATCCTATGATTCGTGGGCTCAAGGTCCGCATCAGGTGCTGTGCTGACAGCATGGAGCTTGCTTGGGATTCTCTCTTAATTAATTAGTTAATTAATCAAAAAATTCCTTTACTGGGGAGCCTGAATGGCTTAGTCAATTGAGCGACCGACTTCAGCTTGGGTCATGATCTCGCAGTTTGTGAGTTCCAGCCCTGCGCTGACAGCTCAGGGCCTGGAGCCTGTTTCAGATTCTGTGTCTCCTCCTCTCTTTGCTCCTCCCATGCTCCTGCTCTGTCTCTGTCTGTCTCTCAATAATAAATAAACGTTAAAAACAATTAAAAAATATTCCTTTACTATCTTTTTAAAGTCTATGGTATCAGTAGTAATAGCCCTTTTTAAAATTTATTATATTAGTAATTTTTGTCTTTGTTTTCTTGGTTAGCTTGCCTAGAGGTTTATTAATATTGATCTCTTCAAATAACCAACTTTTGATTTTATTGAATTTCTTTACTGGTTTTCTGTTTCAAGTTCATTAATTTCTGCTGTAAATTCTTAGTATTTCTTTCCTCTTCCTTTGGATTTAATTTGCTCTCTTACTTTTCTTCACTTCCTATTTTGGAAGTGTAGTTTATTGGTTTTAGATCTTTTTTAAAAAATGTATGTATTCCTCATAATGTAAACTTTTATGTACAGATAATGTTACCAGTAAATTCATGATAAAAAGGTTATACTCCAAACACTGAAAATCTCAGCACACTGTGCAGATTTCTCCTTTGGAGATAAAGTAGATCAAGTTTTCTGACAAAGAATGACCAACATTGTGGCTAATAAAATTCCTGCTGCATGGTATACATTTAAGTCAACACATATTTTTGCTTGACATATTTGTTGAATGTTCACTATATACTGAGCCCTATATTAAGTATTAAAATTTGAGGTGATACTTTTTAAGTATTAGAGATTGATATGATAGTCTCTATCCTTAATAAACATAACTAGGTATACTAATAAATTATATTGCATTCTTAGCACTATCTAGAGTGGGGTAGGGTAGGACCTCAATTAATAAATGTTTGCTGAATGAACAGTTAAAAAAAAGTATGTATTCAATGCTATAAATTTCCCTCTAAGCACAGCTTTCACTGCATTACAGAATTTGATAACTTGTATTTTTAGTGTCCTTTAATGAAAGTGTTTCTTTTTGTCTTGAGATTTATTTGAAAACGCTATTTTCAAGTGTGTTGTTTACTTGCAAACATTTGAGGGCTTTCTAGTGATCTTTCTGTTACTAATTTCTGGTTTAATTTCATTGCTGTATGAAAGCATACTCTGTAGGATTTCTATTTTCAAAATTTGTTAGAGTGTACTTTATGGCCTGGGACAGGGTCTGTTTTGGTGAATGTCCCATTGGAGCCTGAGAAGATTATACATTCTGCTATTGATGGATATAAATGTCAATTTGATCTGATTGATTGAGGATGCTCTTCTGTTCAGCTTGTCTTTACCAATTTTTCCACCACGGGATCTCTCGACTACAGATAGATGTGTGCTGAAGTCTTTAATCATAATATATATTTGCCATTTCTCTTTGAAGTCTCTCAGTTTTTGTCTCAAGCATTTTGATGCTCTGTTATTAGGAGAATAAACATGGATTTTTATGTCTTCATGAAGAATTAACCCCTTCATCATAATAATGTCTCTGTTTCTTCTTAATAGTTATTATTTTTTCTGAAGTCTGCTTTGAAATTAATTTAGCTACTCTTCTAGCTTTCTTTTTATTAGTGTTAGCATGGCAAATTTTTGTCCTCCCCTTTATTTGTAATCTATCTGTGTCTTTATTTTTAAAGTGGGTTTTTTGTAGACAGCGTATAATTAGGTCCTATCTTTTGTCCACTCTGAGAGTCTTTGTCTTTTAATTGGCATATTTAGACCATTACATTTAAAGTGATTATTAATATAGTTGGATTAATATCTATCCTATTTGTAGCTATTTTCTATTTATTTCCCTTTTTCTTTGTCTTTCTTTCTTTCTTTCTTTCTGTCTTTCTTTCTTTCTTTCTTTCTGACTTCCATCTTTTCTCTGCCTTCTCTTCTTTTAACTGAGCATTTCATATGCTTTTAATTGTTTAAAGATTCCCCTAGAGTTTTAAATATGCATTTACAACCAATCTAAGATCACTTTCAGATAACACTATAAAGTTTATGGGTAGTATAAGGACCTCATAAGAGAATATCCCCACTTTCTTCTTCCCAACCTTGCAACACTGCTGTCATTCCCTTCACTTAATTATAAGCTATAATCACTGAATATGTTGTTGCTGTTACTATTTTGAACAAATGATTATCCTTTAGATCAATTAAGAATACTAAAAATAGGGGCGCCTGGGTGGCGCAGTCGGTTAAGCTTCCGACTTCAGCCAGGTCACGATCTTGCGGTCCGTGAGTTCGAGCCCCGCGTCGGGCTCTGGGCTGATGGCTCAGAGCCTGGAGCCTGTTTCCGATTCTGCGTCTCCCTCTCTCTCTGCCCCTCCCCCGTTCATGCTCTGTCTCTCTCTGTCCCAAAAATAAATAAACATTGAAAAAAAAATTAAAAAAAAAAAGAATACTAAAAATAAAATACTTTGTTTTGCCTTCATTGATTCCTTCTCTAGAAGTCTTCCTTCTTTATGTAGATCTGAGTTTCAAGCTATATAACTTTACTTTTCTTTGAAGAACTTCTGTTAGCATTTCTTATAAGACAGGCCTACCCCCAACAGATATCCTCAATTTTCATTTGTCTGAGAAAGTGTCTATTTCTTCTTCACTTTTGGAGGATAATTTTGCAGGATAAAGAATTCTAGGTTTTCAGTCTTTTCTTTCAACATATTAAATGTCTCTTCCCACTCTTTTTTTGCTTGTGTGGTTTCTGATGAGAAATTTCATGTAATTCTTATCCTTTGTCCTCTAAATGTGTTCCCCCCCATCTTCCCCCCAATTTCTTTCAACGTCTTTTTGTTCCCCCCAATTTCTTCCTTGGTCTTTGGTTTTTCACCTTCAGAATATAATAGAGATAGATGATAGATAGATAGATAGATAGATAGATACAGATATAGATACAGATAGATATAGATATAGATAGATATATAAATATAGATAGAAAGAGAGAGACAGAGAGGGAAAGAGGGAAGATGTTTTGGTATTAATCATATCTGATGTTCTATGAGCACCCTGGATCTGTGGTTTGATGCCTGCCTATATTTGTTTTCTAGGGCTCCCATAACAAAAAACCACAGACTAGGTAGCATAAACAACAGAAGGGTTTTTTTTTTCCCCCCTCATTGTTCTGGAAGCTAGAAGTCCATGATCAAAATGCTGTTAGGATAGTTTTCTCCTGAGACCTCCCTCCTTGGCTAGTGATGGCCACCTTTTCACTGTGTTTTCACATGGTCTTTTCTCGATGCATGCATATCCCTGGTGTCTCTTCTTCTTCTTATAAAGACATCGGTCATGTTGGATTAGGGTCTCAGTCTTATGATCTCATTTAACCTTAATTATCTATCTAAAGGTCCATTTCCAAATGCAGTCCTATTCTGAACTTACTGGGAGTTAGGGCTTTAACATATGAATTTTAAGGGGAAACAATTCAATCCATAGTACTGACTATTACTAATTTGGGACGATTCTCAGTCATTGTTGCTTCAAATATTTTTTCTGTTCTTTCTTTGTTCTTTTCTGGTACTCTCATTGTATCTCAGTTTTGCAAGTTTCTGTTGACATCCTCAAGCCCACTGATTTCTTTCCTTAGCTGTGTAATGTTAATATGAATATATTTAATATGATATTCATGTAATATAATTAATATAAATATAATATTAATAGTAATAAGCCCATCAAAGGAATTCCTCATTTCTAGTACAGTGCTTTGATTTGTGTTTCCTTTTGATTGTTTTCTTAGTGTATCCGTCTCTCTGCTTACATTGCTCTCCTGTTCTTGCATGTCGTCTACCTTTTCCATTAGAGCCCTGAGTATTTTAATCACAGTTGTCTTTAACTCCATGTCTGATAATTCCTGTATCCCTTCTACATCCGAATCAGCTTCTCATGCTTGCTCTGCCTTTTCAGACTGTTTTTTTTACATACCTTGTAATTTTTTGTTGAAAGTTGAACATAATGTACTGCATGAAAGAAACTAAGATGGCCTTTGATGTGAGGTTTTATGTTTAACTAGGCCTTAGGCCGCGTTCCCTGTTTCCGTAGCTACAGGTTTTTGGAGGCTGTATTTTCCTCTGGTGTATTTGTTTTTGGCTCCCCTATTGTATTGGGGTTTCCTTAGATATTTCTTCTAACATAAGGTCTGAGACATGAGTTTTGTTTTGTTTTGTTTTTTACATTTGCTTCTTCTTTTGTACAGGAACCTTTTATCAATGCGGAGGGAGTCGTGTGTAAGTGTGGGAAGGGAAGCAGCATATAGTCCAATGATTAGATCCCAGTCTTTTATTGTGCCCCTGAGCTGCGACCTTCACAGATGCAACTTGGCTGTTTGAGATGATCTCCCTGGCCCCCACCCTCCCCCCTTAAGTGACATAGGAACAGTATAAGGGGCTTAAATTGGTTATTTGTTTATCCCCCGGAAGCAGACAAGACTGGGCTGGAATTGGTATTTCCCTTCCCCCCAGGTAGTTTAGACTCAGATATAACCCCAGTTTATTAGGCACCGTAATATAGTTTCGCCTGAGAAAAGCTTTGTTAAAAAGAACAGAATGTTCTGGGTGCATTTCAAAATGGTTGCTATTTCCCTTTTCTTGTTGGAAGCACGAGGCATTTTTTCTCAGATCTTCGCTGCGAGAAGCTGGTAGGGCCCCTGGAGGTAAAATTCACAAATGGGTGATGTCCCCAGTCCCCTGGAGTTTTTAGTGTTCTAGCTTGTTCATACTGAGCTTCCAGCAGTAAGTCAGTTAACAGTTTTAATTTTCCTACCCCAGATGGAGGTTTCTGCTTTTGGGCTTCTGCACCAGTGAGTCCTGATTTTCTGTATATGCCTGTCTGCCTCTCTAGTTTAGAGACAGTGACTTGCCCTCTGGTCTCCATTCTCTGATGGATCTAGGAAGAAACAGTTGGTTTTTACTTTATTCAGCTTTTTAAAGTTTTGTGAGGATAGATGGGAGTAACGATTTCCAAGCTGTTTACATGCTGGGCCAGAAACCAGAGAGCAGATTTTTCTAGGGGAAAGGAAGAACAAATCACTACTAAGCAAGTTGTTTTTGTCCATTTTGTTTCTGCTTTTGTTTCATTTTATCTTCAATATTTCATCATGGGATCACCTCTCAATCAACATCTGAGAGAAGTGGGAAACAAAGTTGGTTGTATCTTTTCCATGTGTTCTCTCTTTCCCCTGGCCTTTGGAGAGTGTCTGAAGTCCAACCATCAGTGTCATGGAAAATTCGAGGCTGTTATTTTCCTCTTGATTTCCCTGTAGCTTTGGAAGTGGCCTAGAATGGAAAAAGAGAGGAACCTGGCACACAAGGTTGGCAGACCTTGATAAAAGGGTAGACAAACTAAGAGTGCATCTAAACTGAATTCTGATAATCCTTGCACGTTTTTAAACTTTATATCCGTTCCACCATAAACCGGTGATGAACAGAATTTTTTTTTTTTAATTTTTTTTTTCAACGTTTATTTATTTTGGGGACAGAGAGAGACAGAGCATGAACGGGGGAGGGGCAGAGAGGGAGGGAGACACAGAATCGGAAACAGGCTCCAGGCTCCGAGCCATCAGCCCAGAGCCTGACGCGGGGCTCGAACTCACGGACCGCGAGATCATGACCTGGCTGAGGTCGGATGCTCAACCGACTGCGCCACCCAGGCGCCCCGAACAGAATTAACATGTTAATGTTCTGACATGTTTTCCCCAAAGCTATCATGATCAGTGGTCACTTGCAAATTAATGTGCCCTGGCACAAGTTCAGAGATGCATCTGGAAAGAAAGATAAAACATCACACCCCACTAAGAATGTCACATCATCATTCAAAATTACAGAGGCTCTGGGATAATTAAAATTTTAAAACACAAAATTAAAAAAGTAAAAATCTCCACTGATTCAGCTAAATTGCATCAATCTTCTAATTTGTAGAATTGATGAACACCCATGCATCTCTGTTAACAAAAAAGAAAAGCTATACTGTATTTTTATTACTATAGTTATAAAGGGTAGTATCGGTATTATAATCTATTTTGTGAATTAAATATTCACCATGAACTAGTTTAGCCAAAACAAAAAACAACAAACCATGTCCTAAAAACAAAACACATTTACCCAGTACAATGTGAGAATTAACTCATCATCCAAGACTTTTAGTTAAAAAGAAGTAAAGAATTTATGACATCTTTAGAATGTATATATTGGCACAAATCATTCTCCTCCTTTATAAAATGTCCCACACTTCGTCATTTCAAGACACGAAACTTACTGATAAAAAAAAAAAAGTAAGCCACTAAACAGTTGACTTTTACCTGACTCTGGCAAAAATGAAGACACCTGATTTACTCTCTTAACTTATATTGACATGTACGTATATACATTTACATATGTATGTGAATATCACACACACGTTTAAGTGTATTATATGTATACTTGTATCATGCCTACATACAATACACATATAGTTATCCAAATGGAAAATTTAAACATCCCTAAACATGGTATGTACAAAATAAAATTAAGACTATACTAGTATTTTTGAAATGCATCTCTAGTTCTAATCTCAACTCTAGAAATGCTCCCTGTTGTACTGAAAAGAACTTCACGTATTAACTGAGCCACCAGCTTGGAAATCTCTTGATGCTTGTTTGTCCAAATAGTGAAGCGTATCTGTTGAGAAGACTCATGCCTAATGACTTGCATTATCTACTGGTTTCTGGTTTGGCTCTTCCTTAGCAATTCCCTGGCCTCTGCTGGCTTGTAGTCTTTTCTTTATGCCACCCACAATCAACAGCATGACAAGAAAAAGAGAAACACATTTGATATCTTATAGCAATGCATATTCAACTTTTAACTGCCTAATTAATGTCTGCATTATTTTGTGTCTTTACATTATTATTTATTCACATATTACGAGGAAAAATTTTTCCATTAATCAGTCTATGATACACATATGTAAATATACATGTGTATGTTTGTGTATATGTATTGGGGGTGGGTGATGGATGATTGCTCTGTGTACAAAGCCCAAATTTGGAAGCCTTGAAATCCATTATAATATGAAATAATCAAAATGCTTCCTAATAGGAGATTAGTCTGGATGCCTTTGCAAGTCACTAGAATGGAGTTTTGGGGACCTGTAGTCTCTCAAGTGCCTAATATTTCACTCTTTCTCAATGTATGGCCCTAACTTATCAGTATCAACTGGGATAATTTTAAAATGCAGAAACTGGGGCGCCTGGGTGGCGCAGTCGGTTAAGCGTCTGACTTCAGCCAGGTCACGATCTCGCGGTCCGTGAGTTCGAGCCCCGCGTCGGGCTCTGGGCTGATGGCTCGGAGCCTGGAGCCTGTTTCCGATTCTGTGTCTCCCTCTCTCTCTGCCCCTCCCCCGTTCATGCTCTGTCTCTCTCTGTCCCAAAAATAAATAAACGTTGAAAAAAATAAAAAATAAAATGCAGAAACCTGGCCTCTTTCCCAACCAATGAAATCTAAGATGCCAACCCAAGAATTGGCATCAATAAGCACTTCCAGATGTACACTAATATTTGGAAGCCATGCAGTCAATATTTATTTAGCTTACCAAGTCAGATTAATTATTTTTAATGTTTATTTTTGAGAGAGAGAGAGAGAGTGTGTGTGTGCGTGCGTGCGGGAGGAGCAGAGAGAGAGAGAGCAACACAGAATCTGAAGCAGGCTCCAGGCTCTGAGCTGTCAGCACAGAGCCTAATGGGGGGACTCCAACTCGGGACCGGCGAGATCATGACCTAGGCCAAAGTTGGACTTAACCGACTGAGCCACCCAAGCGCCCCTGCCAAGTCAGATTAGTTTGATATTTGCATTCCTGGTGGTTTTACATTTAGTTTCACTTTAAATGGATATCCCTGTTTATCCAACAGCATTTCAAATAATTGTATATCAGACATTTGAATAAGAGTTCACAGCTTATATCGCATCTTTACGTACATTATCTGATTTAATCCCTCACAAAAAAAAATCTTCAAAATGGTATTAGCCATAGTCAACAGATGGAAAAAGAAAGAGCCAGAGAGATAAAGAGTCTTCCCTGTTTGCTAAAAATGACACAGCCAGGATTGGAGCCAGGATTTCTGAGTTTTATGCTTTTCCCATAAAGCTCTGCCACACTTGCCTTACTTTCATGGTCCACTGAGCATGGGAGTTTCTCGGATTTGCATACCATGGTGGTGTTTACAAGACTTACAACTAGCTGGATGTTTAGCCACACATGGTCAGTATGCAGCTGCCAATGTAATTCTGGAGTAAAGGAGAGAAGTCAGCATCAGATGGGAAGATTTTTGAGTCCTCGGTGTCTACAATGTAGTTCAAGGCGTGGTTGTGGACAAGATCATTCAGGAAGGACATGCAGAGTGAAACAAAGAGAAGGACCCGGTCAGAATTTCGAGAATATCAACAAGGTAGGGAGAAATTGCCAGAAGAGGAGCCAGCAAAAGGCAATGAGAAAAGGATGTGGAGATCCGATTCCAACGAGGGAATGGGCAGTGAGGAAGCTGGGCAGCTGGGACTGCTGTCTCAATTACTTGGCAATGGAGTGGGGAAAAGGAGAAGAGATGGATGGATAAATAAGGGAAGAGAGAAAAGAGGTGAAGAGTGAGCCTGCTCACTGGATGGAAATGGTGTTGCAGGGTCAGTGGCATGGCCTTCAATATGGAAGAAAGTGGGATTTATTTGGAAAATAAGGGGAAGCTTCAGTGAACAGAGAAGCATTAGAGTAGGGTGAGCAACATGTCTGTCACAGGTGCTTAGCTTCTTGTCCAAAAGACAATAGGAATGAGTAGAGTATTCCTTTCTCAGTCCAGAATCTAGCACCTCCCCCTCTCTAGAATACTGATCCTTAATGGGCAATGCTGTTTAGGAAATCATCTTCTCATCTATCTATGCTATAACTTACAGCTGAATTTCAACCACTCTATTATGGCACATTTAGGTAAGGTAAAAGATAATGTCTCCATTATCTTACCCACGTACGTTTTAGGTAGGAAAAAAAAGACCATAAGGTGGCACTGTATAGGAAAAATTATGAATTAGGTGTATCTATTTCGGAAAAAAGAAGTATGGATAACTCATATATGAACTCTAATGTATGTGTGCTGTTTACCTGTGAAATTATTGGAAGCTTATTGCCTAGGAATGCCACTGATACAAATATGCATCATGGGATTAACTAAACAGTTCAGAACAATCTAAGTGGATGATGATGCCGTAAGATAAGCATTAATTTTGAATTATTTAAAGCCATGGACATCAGTCACTGAAAATCATGACCAACTGAAAACAACACTGGGACTTCAGTAATGATAAAATATTCTCCTGGAAAATGATTGGAATCTCAATTATCCATGGATATGTGTGTTCAAAGCTTTGCAACGTTCTGGCCAAGTATCATGTGACAGACTTCTCAGCAAAGTCTGCATTAGAAGCCTCAGTAAGTTCTATTCACTAGCTGATTTTAGTTTATGCATTCCAGATTTTAACGTAACCTTTTTGCCTGATATTTCCTGATGCAAACTGAAGGAAACACTTGCATCACTGCGTCGTTTACAGCCCTCAGGATCCCTGGAGCGGTGCACCGCAGGCCTTGCATTGACAAACACAGCTGTAGGGGTTTGAGTTAACAAGCTCTCCTAATACCAGTTCACTGAGGACACCTTCTAGCTTCCTTGTGAATCACTTGACTCACACAATCAGGTGCCTTTCTTCAAGTGACACAATGGAAGCACTTAGGAAATTGTAATTGTGGTTATTATGTTTTGGGACCTGAATCAGGATGGAAACATTCTGGTTGAAGTGGACCTCTTTTTTTTTTTTAAATGTTTATTTATTTTTGAGAGGGATAGACAGAACATGAGCAGGGGAGGGGCAGAGAGAGAGAGGGAAACACAGAATCTGAAGTAGGCTCCAGGCTGTCAGCACAGAGCCAGATGCAGGGCTCAAACCCATGAACCACAAGATCATGACCTGAGCCAAAGTCGGATGCTTACCAGACTGAGCCACCCAGGCACCCCTAGGTGGAGGTGGAATGGGAAGAAGGTAGGGAGCTTTGATGGTGTCAGGGCACCAGCGAAACATCCCATTATATTTAGGCATAATAACAGGAAGTACATTTATTTCATTTAAAGTCTTAGTAAGCAGGGGCGCCTGGGTGGCTCAGTCGGTTAAGTGTCCGACTTCAGCTCAGGTCACGATCTCACGGTCCGTGAGTTCGAGCCCCGCGTCGGGCTCTGGGCTGATGATGGCCCAGAGCCTGGAGCCTGCTTCCGGTTCTGTGTCTCCCTCTCTCTCTGACCCTCCCCCGTTCATGCTCTGCCTCTCTCTGTCTCAAAAATAAATAAACGTTAAAAAAAATTTTTTTTTAATAAAATTAAAAAAAAGTCTTAGTAAGCAAAAAATAGCTAGTCACCATGGCAGTGATGAAAACAAAAACGATCTGGACTCCCCATGCAGACTTTTTGAAGATCAAAGAATGAAAAGGAAAGTTAAAAAAAATAAAGACTATAGGCAAGATCATTTATAATTTAAATAAATATTAATATTCCTGGATTGTATGAATTAGAAGTACTATTTCATGAAGACTCAATTTTCTCAGGTCTGGCAATTAAAGCTGAAAAGACAGTTTTGGTTAATAAGCATATCAGCAGGAGAGGTATTATTTTTTTCATTGTTTGAGTATTGAGTGGCGGGGGTGGAAAACAGACTATTATAGCTCACTTAGTTTTCAGTCTTACTTTGAAATGTTAACCTGGGAAATTAGAGGCAGAACTTTTATGCCTGAGTGGTAAATAGTCTACACTGTGTGATTCTCTGGTTGGATAACAGAGGTTGTTTTGTAACATGAGCTGAAACAACAAACATAACAGTACTTCTAAGTCCATGTGATTTGCCAAAAAAAAAAAAAAAAATCCCTTAATTAAAACCTGCTTAGGGGCACCTGGGTGGCTCAGTTGGTTAAGCTTCCAAATCTTGTGGTTTGGGCTCAGGTCATGATATCATGGTTTGTGAGATCAAGCCCAATATTAGGCTCTGCATTGACAGCACAGCATGGAGCCTGCTTGGGATTCTTTCTCTCCCTCTATCCCTCTGACCCTCCCATGCTCAGGTGCACAATTTCTTTCTCTCTTTCAAAGTAAACTTAAAAAAAATTTTAAGTACCTGCTTAAAGGGAGATTTGCATATCTGTTTTTATATTCCTCTTGAGCAAAGAGAGGGTGGGGGGACTTTTAGTATTTTGCTTCTACATTCTCTTAACAGAAGGGAGATTTAGATTTCTTAAAATTTTTTTAATGTCTTTTTATTTTTTAAAGAGAGAGAGACAGAGCACAAGTGGGAGAAGGGGCAGAGGCAGAGGGAGACACAGAATCGGAAGCGGGCTTCAGGCTCTGAGCTGTCAGGACAGATCCCGATGCAGGGCTCGAACTCACAGACTGCAAGATCATGACCTGAGTCAAAGTCAGACGCTTAACCGACTGAGCCACCCAGGCACCTCTAGATTGTTTTAAATCACATTAGGCAAAGGCTGTCATGAGAACCCTGGAAACTGAAACAAGAGAGAAAACCTGAGGACCCTGGCCAGGATCTGAATTTTCTGTGGGTGTAGGGGCTGTATGCACTAAAACTCTTCCCTACCCCAGAATGCTACTGTCAGTGTTAGACCATGACCTCCTCCAGCCGTGGAATGTCAGAGCCGGAGGGAGCCTGAGAAATGATTCAATTCAATGGTCTCAGCTAACGATGAGGCAACTGAGCTCCAGAGAGTGGCAGGACTTACCAGGCCAAGGTCATACCCCTCATTATTGTCCAAATTTAGAACACACTATAAAGTGAGATAAGTAGGAAGATAGCTGAAGCCCTATTTAGCAGAGCATCCAATAAAAAATTTCAACAACTTAGTCTTAAATGGTTGCAACTGTTCTCAGGCTACCAAGTATATACTAAATGTGCTCTGCCATTGTTGTTTCTATTATTGCTATGGAACAAATTCTGGCAAGCTGAATTTTCTGTGATTGACCTGGTCTGTGCTTTCATGCTAAGTTAGAGGTGTCAGATTCTTGTTGAGAAGTTTCTCTTTAAGCCAAGAAATATTTTTCTAAGGCTGCCCAAACTCCTGCTGTTGCTTTATGGTTTCTTTATAAAGCCTTGGCTGGCTCCCAACTGTTATAATAAAAGTGATAACACATTGTACTCCCAGATCACTGTGGTATTTGTCAAGTTTCAGGCTATACCTCAGGCTTTTTCCTTGGGGTGGCAGGGAAGCAGAGGACAAGGCTTGCAAACTCTTCTTTTTGTTGTTGTTGTTGTTGCAAACCCTTCTGAAACATATTTCTGTTTTAGACATATGTTGCCAGCTGAGTAACTCTGCTTAGTTTATAGAGAGAACCCGAATTCCACTGCCTACCTGACTATTGCAATTCTCTGTTCAAACCACCCGATGAAAAGACCCTTAAGATAAAATGTGTCAGGAGTGAATTCTGGGAATGGAATCACCAGGACACTACGTAGCAATTGCTGAGTGCACTTTGGAGGTTCAATCCTGCACATCGGCTCGTGCAGTACCTTGAGAAGACATTTAATGAGATACTGGCAGTCTTTCCAAAGCACAGTCACACAGAAACACAAGGAGATATCAAAGTGAATAGTTCCACAACCTCTTTCTGAAGTGACCAGCACAAACTTGGGGCAAACTTTATAAACATTTGCTTAGAGATCCTGGTCCCATGTAGCATCTGTATGCCTCAGGCCACTGTAGCGAACACAGACACAGAGGACTTCCCAACTGAAGTCTGTGTCACAATACAAGTAGCAGGACCATGCCAGATGGCATGTTAGATGGACCCTGGGAAATTAGAAGTTGAAGATTCAAAGCCCCAGGTGACATTTTCACAAATTAGTTTTATTTCACACCTGACACAACCAATTATGTCAATGCAATTCAACAAATACTGAGCATTTAGGGGTGTGCAAGGCCTTATGCTCATGCAGTGGCAGGAACAGCGGTAAGTGAGAGACGGTCCCTAATCCACATCAGCCAGCAGTCAAGGAGAGGTAACAGGCAGGGTCCACAAATGAGCCTTACCCCTCAGCATACCTCCAGTATGACCTTTCTCTCACCTCTAGCTCTTTGTCTCAGACATACATCAGCTCTGGACTTGAACTCCACACCTTAGAACTTCCGCGAGGACCCTGAACACGTTGCACTTCACTTACCATTCTTTCTGCATGATGCACTGGGAAGACCATGAGTTTGGGAACCAGAAACACTGCTTCATATCCTCACCCAGCATTTACTAGCTGTGACCTTGTGCCAGTGACTTAACTTGTTGAATTTCAGTTTCCTCATCAATATAATGGGATCTCAAAATCAAATCGCATTTGACACCTAGCAGAGCATCAGTCATAAATGTTTACTCAGTCAGTAGTTTTCTCTCTTACTCTTTTGCACATCCCCACAGATTTGTGGGCTTTTTGATGCTCTTATTCTCTCTTTTTTTTTAAGGTTTTACAGAATCTAAGTTCGTAACAAAGGACTCTTTTATGTATTCTTCATTGTATTCAAAATATATTATGTTAATGAAGCAGAGAAGAAACTGAGGGCTGCTGTCTCAGGTATTGCTGGGTTTATGAATATAAGATTTTTTCTGGCTTTCTAAAAAAATGTGGCAAGCACCAATTAACTCATAATGCTGTGACAACAGTCTTACGTGGATTTTGATTTGCAAATCACATTAATCTTGTCTTGAAATATCTTCATTGGTTTCCTTGGAAACTTTGAAATTGATTTTAAGGTGCACACTCTAAGTTTCAAGGCTCATAACCATAGCGATATGGATCATTTTAGCTCCTCATGGCATTTAAATCTTCTGCCCTCTGAGCTGGAAAAAAGTGTTAGCTACTGCTAACCTTTAATAGTAGGTGCACTGCAATGTTTTAGTATCATTTATGATATTTGTATATTTAACAATGTATGAAACATTTTAAATAATATGAATTATTCACTGAAATTGGAAAGAATATGAACTGTGTTTTATTTGTTTTTTTTAATAGGTTTATGTCCATCTGCTTGCATCATTTTTCTGCAGTCTAAGGCTAATATCACACATTATCCAGCATGGTTGACCAATCAATATTCTGTGTTAGGCAATGCATATAAACCTTTACAAACCTTCTCTGCCCAACCCCTGGGGAATAACAATTTACTCTACAATAGTAAAGAAGTATTCTCTTTCAAAGCCGATTTTCTAAACTTTAGATTTCTACTGCTTAATCTTTCTGAGCAAGTTGAGAATGACAGAAATTTACAGAGAGAGAAAAAGGAAGACAGAGAGAAAATGTTATCCTTTTGGAAAACTACAGGGGACTGGCATATATTCAATAAGAATACTCAAGTCACTCTAAATTATTAGACTTACTCCAAAACTACCGAAGAAAGTAAATTTATGTTGTACTCACACCGTGCATGTATGTCTGCGTATGTGGACCACACAAAAGGCATAGCAAAACATGCTTTAAGTGACGTCAAAGCTGTATATCATTAACAGTCTCTATCTTTTCTGGGAGAAGGTTATGCATTGTTTATTTTTAGTTAATGTATTATTTTGCTAAAAAAAAGTGCAGTGGATTCCAGTCTCTTCTCCACCCTGACTCCCTTCTTCCAAAAAGAGGGAATGACTTCTATTTGTATCTTGGAAATTATGCTGAAAAGGAAAGAATGAGATGCAAGGAACAATGATAAAAAATTGACAAATGCCAAAACAAACACTGCTTTTTAAAAACTAATTAATTTTAGAGTTTAAATCAAAGTGGAATTAAAAAGGCAGACGATAATAATATATCAGTTCTGAAAATCTCATATATCTCCTATGTTTGACAGTTTAAAATCACTCTTCAAAATGGTATTCTCAGGGAAGGAAATCACATTGGAAATTTCAGAATAGTTAGGACTGGGCTACATTTTCCTCTGGAGGTATTATTCACAGACTTGTCAAGGTTTCCAGGGAACCATAGATTTAAACAACTATGTTTCCTCATTTTTTTTTTTTTACAGTGGACTTTCTAACAGTTATGAAATTTTCCCACTAAGAAAAAGCTTTTATATTAAGTGAAAATTTTGCAATAAGATTTCACTTTTTAAAAATTATTCTTTAGAAAATTTTGCAATATATTTATGTTTTTTCATAAACTATAGATTAATAACAATTGTAAAGATGACTGAAATCAGAAAAATTTTTCATAGAAGCCTTATAATCATAGGAAATTTTCAAATGTCAACTAATTTCTAAATATAGTTCTGTTATGGGGCGCCTGGGTGGCGCAGTCGGTTAAGCGTCTGACTTCAGCCAGGTCACGATCTCGCGGTCTGTGAGTTCGAGCCCCGCGTCGGGCTCTGGGCTGATGGCTCGGAGCCTGTTTCTGATTCTGTGTCTCCCTCTCTCTCTGCCCCTCCCCCGTTCATGCTCTGTCTCTCTCTGTCCCAAAAATAAATAAACCTTGAAAAAAAAATAAAAAAAAAATAAATATAGTTCTGTTATAAAGCAGACTAACAAGTGATCAGTTCTATAGAGATAGTGTAATTAATATATGAGTTCAAGAAGAAAGAATAATACAAATTCCTCCCACAGAAGAGGTTGTCCATGTATTTTCTTTGCTGTTTGGAGCCCATATTTTTTTAAATGTGGGTATTTACATTTTAGAATTATATGATTTATTAATATTTAAATTTATGTCAGGGGTGCCTGGGAGGCTCAGTTGGTTGAGCCTCTGACTCTTGATTTCAGCCCAGGTCATGATCCCAAGGCCGTGGGATTGAACCCCACCTCAGGCTTCACACTGAGCATGGAACCTGCTTAGGATTCTCTCTCTCTCTCTATGACCCTCTCTCCTGCTTGTGTTCTCCCTCTAAAAAATTAAAAATAAGCAAGTTAATAATAAGTTATGTCAAAGTTTTTGGAGTCAAATTAAAAATGCTTTCTTTTTTTTTTTCCCTGAGGTGAGTCCATGCTTTCATAGAGGGCATCCTTGGAGCAAGGTTGGGCATGACAAATTCCAGATAAAAGAGTTCTAAGACATATTCAAAAATAACACCCAGAAAAGCATGGTGAAATATTTGATTTCAAGCTCCATTATGGGAGAAATATGTATGACTTTAACATAAACTATATAAATAAGGGAAAAAGAAAAGTGAGTCCTACTAAGTTCCTGCTTATCTAGAAGAAGATTTTTTTTTTTTATTTCTTAAGGATGTCTTTATGTGTAACTTTTTATCACAATAGATTTATCCCCATCATGGAAAGGAGAAGAAAATCAAAGGAAAATTGAGTCATGTAAAAATGTCATGGCTAGATTAACACAGTTGGATCTTTAGGACTAAGCAAACATACCGTCAGCTTAGGGAAGCCTTTCTTGCCCCCATCCTCTCTGCCCAGATGAGAGGGGCAGGCAGCTATCTTTTTTCCCTGGATTGTGAGTCACTTGAATGTTTGTGGACTAGATCTTATTTCACTTTGTATCCCCTGTGCCTAGGACAATAGCCGAAGTAGGTGTTCAATAAACATTTTTGAGTGAATTTTTGAGTGATCCCTAGGATTTATTTTGTGGTCCAATGAATTATACTTAGCTTTAAAGACGCCAACTATCTATGCTCAAATTTGTAGGAAGAAAACAACATAGGGATTGTGAACAGCAATATTTGAGATGACCATCTTTGAATTTCAACGAGGACTTCTATACTTGTCCTATGGGGCTTGAAATTACAGTTAAGCAGTCATAAAACATCCCTTGTCCTAGAAATCAAGAGAGATTTTTTTTTTAATTTTTTTTTCAACGTTTATTTATTTTTGGGACAGAGAGAGACAGAGCATGAACGGGGGAGGGGCAGAGAGAGAGGGAGACACAGAATCGGAAACAGGCCCCAGGCTCTGAGCCATCAGCCCAGAGCCCGACACGGGGCTCGAACTCACGGACCGCGAGATCGTGACCTGGCTGAAGTCGGACGCTTAACCGACTGCGCCACCCAGGCGCCCCTAGAGAGATTTTTAAGGGACAAAATTGTAAGATGTCAGAAGTCCATCAAAAGTTGTAAATCGATGAAAGCAATGTAGAATCGTTGGTTTTAATTTCATATTCTAAATGGACATACAATTGTTATGAACCTCAAAAAAGAATAGAAGCAAGTGTGTGAGAGAAACTAATTATAGGATACATTATACATACTCTGATTTTTTTTTAATTTTTAAAAGTTTATTTATTTTGAGAAAAAGAGCAAGCAGGATAGGGGCCAAGCGAGAGGGGAGAGAGAGAGTCCTAAGCAAGCTCTGCACCGGCAGTACAGAGCCTGGTGCGGGGCTTGAACTCACGAGCCGTGAGATCATGACCAGAGCTGAAATCAAGAGGTGGACACTTAACTGACTGAGCCACCCAGGCACCCCCATACTCTGATTTCATTAACTTATATGAACACCAAATAAGGAAGCAGTGTGAGGGATTTTACCACAAACTACCACTGCCAGGGTCAGCACCTGATAAGGTACTCCTCATGGAGTCTCTGGGAACTTTTTGTCCTAAAGCCTTGAGCTGAGCCCTTCCTCTTCCATTTACTACCTCTGAGAAATTTAGCCACACTCTTCCATCTTCAGCCTTATATTTCCAACTATATTGCACATACATATACATATATATATATATGCAATATAAGATTAAATGTATCTGCAAATGTAAGATTAAATGTATCTGCAATGAAACTGATTATCAGCTTTTTAGCCTAGTCTGACGAAAATTCTAAGTATACTTCAGATTGAAGGGACCATGTAACTTTTTGTTTAAAAAAAACAAATGTCCTTTTTAAACATTGGAAGGCAAAGAGTGAGCCTGCTCACTGGATGGAAATGGTGTTGCAGGGTCAGTGGTATGGTGTTCATTATGGCAGAAAGTGGGATTTATTTGGAAAATAAGGGGAAGCTTCAGTGAACAGAGAAGCATTAGAGTAGGGTGAGCAATATGTCTGTCACAGGTGCTTAGCTTCTCGTCCAGAAGAGAGTACGAATGATCAGAGTATTCCTATCTCAGTCCAGAATGTAGCACCTCTCCCTCTCTAGGTGGGGTATATGTTTGTAGCTCACATCATTTCTGTCAGGCGCAGAGAAGGTGGAGAGGAGATACGTGGAAGTGACTTGTACACTAAATTGGCTTGGAAAGTAATGGTGGTCATTCATTTATTTAGGAGATGTATAGTGAATACTAAAAATAATTATTGTTTACCTGTGTATTCGTCTCCTCCCAGTTTAACGTAAGGATTGAGGCAGCTAGGAATATTGGCTGAATTTTCAGTGTATCTAAGTGCCTAGAACCTTACTTGGCACACTGAATGAATTAATGAACAAATGAATACATCTCAGTTTATATAAAGTTACAACGTAAATTTGAAAAAAAAAGTATCTTTTTTTGTTTCTTAATATAGTTGGCTAATCATAGCTTAAAGAAATGTATGCATTACAGAGAGATCTAGACTATAAATATACTGTTGAATATTTAAAATGGAATTATTGCCAAGGTCATGAAGTCAAATTCTAACTTATTTCTAAAAATTATATGTTCCTTTCAATCTGAAGTGTACTTAGAGTTTTCATCAGACTTGGCTAAAAAGCTGATAATCAGTTCTGTTGCAGTTACATTTAATCTTACATTTGCATAATACCTTATACATTTTCAAAAGGTCTTTACATCGATCATTTCCTTCAATTTTCACAGCCATCATATGAAGTCAGAAAAAAATGTATTAAAATTCCCATTTGTCAGGAATCAGACTCAGAAAGGACAGAAAACTTTGTCACCCACCTAGGAACAGGCATCACTTGTTGACTTTTGAAATTATGTCTCATCTGTTCATTTGTCAAAGCCCTAACTTTTACCTGTTGTGTGTTTTTCTTGGGTTTGTGAAACAATCTGGTTTATTTAATTTCTTTACAACCTTAATTAGAATAATTTACCATTTGCAGACCTGTAGTGCTGCTCTGGTCATGGATGCTTTTGCTAATATCCTTTAATCAGGACACCTCTGGGGAAGGTCCATGGAGGGAACCTATCAGAATTTCCAAAGAACAAGAAAGAAATATAATGAACACGTAAAGTCAAAGAGCAAAACATAAACACAAGAGTTAAGGAAACAGGTCCTTAGATGTTTAGCAAAGTTCTGTCACCCTAATCCTCTTCTGCCTTGATCAGGCTACTTTACTCTTACTTTGTACTGTCCTGAACATCCTAGGCCTCTTATTTCAGCCTGGAGAGCCATGAAACTGTTCTCCAGGTTACTTTGCGTTTTAGGATACACCCTTGACTCAGAGCTTGTACTGAATATTTCTCCAAATAAGAATAGTTCTTTCCAGACAACTGGGTTCAAATTTCAGTTCAGCTCCTTAGTAGCTATATACTTGAACAAGTTAACTCTCTGTGCCCAATTTTCTCATCTGTGAAACAGAGATAACAGTAATACATCCACCTGATGGGGTTGCTTGAAGGATTAATTGTCTAATTTATAAAGCATTAAAATGGTGGCTGGCACATAGCAAGAGCTAGATAAGTGTTAGCTATTACTATTATTATTAGTATTTTCATCACTACTCTTTTTATATCCCTTATTATTTTCAAGCTTTTATTAGTATAAGCATTATCTTCTCCTAAAAAGAAGAGAAACGACCTCAAAGGTCATTGTGGTTCTGTCCATAAGGAAGCAGATGGTTTCATTTTATTGAGGCTACTTTATGTAGTGCTGACAGGGGTGGGGGGTGGTTGGAGTGCAGAGGGGGCGGGGAAGCCAAGGTTCTCAACCAGTTTTTGTTTTGGCAAATAGGAGTGAAGAAATAAGAGATGGAAGGGAACTTTGAGAGGGAAGTTGCATATAGGTCAGCCAAGTTACTTTTAAAAATCAGCTTTTCCTACCCTATTGGCTGCTTTTCTGAGCCACCATCAACCTCCAGTATACATTGGGAGAGGTTGCCATAAAACTGACCCAGGGCCATTTTGAGATTCACTGTCATTTAGAGATTTTCTGTGCTCAAGTTTCAAAATCACTATGTGAGTCATATCAGATTCTCTCTGTTTAGATTTAGATTCTATTTAGATTCTCTCTATATTAGATTCTCTCCATTTAGATAAATAACAGAAAACAAGTGTGCTATTTTCTAACAAAAAATAATATATTTCAACCACATTAACATAGCAACTATGTTGTGTTATTTTTCTATTGCATTGTTATTATTAAAAATTATGTTATCTGTTCTCTCCCATTTACTATCCATATACCTCATATGAGCTTGAGTAATTTTCTACAAAGTTTATTTATTTATTTTGAAAGACACAGAGCTAGCGCAAGTGGGGGCTTCACCCCAGTATCTATCATGGTTTGGTGATTAACCAGTGTTCTTGGATGTCTAATGTTTGACTTTGACTCTTGCCTCAACTAATAATTACTTAATCTCCTCCTACTTGCATTACCTCATCTGCAAAATGGGAAAACTACTAGCACCTGCTTGGTGTGGCTACACCACTTGGACAAGATAAGTATGTGAGATGTTTGAATAGTTCCTGGCACATGGAAAGTATTCAATAAATATTGGACATTGCTTTCACGTTATTCATAGTACTATACATTGCCCATCACTCTAGACCAGTTCCCTATAAGCTAAGAGCAGTGATGGACCACTGACCTCATCACTTTATCCCCAGGGCTTAGAAGAACACGGGTACTCTGTAGGCATTCAATGAATATTTGCTGAATGAAGGAATGCATCCAATAGCCATCACATCTCTTGCACTTTTTCTTCTTCTTCTGTTTTTTTTTTCCCCCTCATAAAGGAAGATATTCAGTTCTTCTCCAGGAACTAAAGATACTTTGGAGACTCATGTAATTACTTCACATAGACCCCTCTCATCCTAAGATTCTTAAAATCTTTATAAAACCGACAGTTTTCCGTTTTTACCAGCCAAGGCTGAAAGAGTAATTGGTATGATGTGGCCCCCTGCGGGTAGAAGACAGTATTACAGTGAACCCAGCTCCAGGCTTCTGACCCCCATCACCCTGTACTTGGGCAGTTGGAAGTTCTGTCTTTTTTGCCCTCTCGGGGCGCTCTTCACTTTGAATTTCTCTGGAATGTAAGCTCATTGAGAATAGGACCCTTGTCTTTTTGTTTTATTCACAGTTGTACTCCCACCATCTGGCGCATAGCAGGCATCTAGTAAATGTTTGTTGAATTAAATAAATAAATGAATTTTTAAAAATCGTTTTCTATCATTTTTCTCTCCTGATGGCCCAAAAATCTGGTGCAGCAATTAACATAAAACATTGATAAGTTACTTAGTTTTATATAGAGTTTCAGTATTCAGATGATGAGAGATAATAAGGGTAAAAAGAATGAGAAAATAGAGTAAATAATGAAATTAAAAATATAATTTAATGGTTGCCTGTTATGAACAAAACTGGTCATATGTTTAAAATTGAAGTATGTTGAGAGGCGCCTGGGTGGCGCAGTCGGTTAAGCGTCCGACTTCAGCCAGGTCACGATCTCGCGGTCCGTGAGTTCGAGCCCCGCGTCAGGTTCTGGGCTGATGGCTCAGAGCCTGGAGCCTGTTTCCGATTCTGTGTCTCCCTCTCTCTCTGCCCCTCCCCCGTTCATGCTCTGTCTCTCTCTGTCCCAAAAATAAATAAACGTTGAAAAAAAAATTTTAAATAAAATTGAAGTATGTTTTAACATAAAGTTTGGAAAATATTTCAAGATTGTTGGACAGTGTACTTCAGATGTAACAACACACATGTACTTAAGTTTATTATTTAAAATTCTTAGCGGTGCTAATTCATGATAGTTCTGCAAGGAAGAGACAGTTCACAAGTGAGATACTAAAAAATCTCAAGGGCCCTCTCTGCAGTGTCCCATTTGGAACAAAAAAAAAGCTTTATGTAGAAATCCATACCCAACAAGGCTTTTAAAAGGATATTTCACTTGTAAAAGTACTCTGTAATAAGAAGAAACTTGTCCAGTGAACCCGAAAAACAGTATAGCTAATAATTCCATACATTACTTTCCCTTTGGAGTTAACACAGCACTCTTCAGTATATCATGTCCTATAATCCTAACCTCAATCTTGTGGAATAGATGCACCAAGTATTTTTATACTCATTACACAGGTGAGCAACTGGAGTCTCATGAAGGTTAAGTGACTTTTCCAAAATCACAGTTAATGAGGGTGGGCAGACTCCAGATCTGAAAACTCATGGACCAATGCTCCTTCTACTTACTATACCCCATGGCCTCTCCTAGGATATCTGTGATTTTGTCTTTCTAAATTGATGATCGGGGATTAGACAATAGGCATAGCATGAGTCTCATGTCCCGAGTTATCAGTAATTTCTGATGTCAATCTCATCCTTTTATAGATTATAATATTATTTTATAACATACTGCCTGTGTCTTTTTCCTTTTATCTAAGAAACCAAGGAAAAGGAGTGGGGAGGATCCAAGTTCAGATATCCAAAAATACTATTTATGACTTTTTTTTAAAGGTTTATTTATTTTGAGAGATTGTGAGTGGGAGAGGGGCAGAGAGAGAGGAGAGAGGGAGAATCCCAAGCGGGCTTCATGTTATCAGTGCAGATAGTGATGTAGGGCTCATGAATGGTGAGATCACGACTGGACCGAAATCACTTCAGTTGGACACTTAACTGACTGAGCCACCCAGGTACTCCCATGACTATCTTGATCCCAGTTCAGTGAATGTAGATTACTCATTCATGAGAAAGTTACACAGCTCTTTGGCATTATCTGTTAGGTTTCCTATTCCTACTGGATGTTTTATTGATGTACTCTTGGAAAAGGCACCGATTTTCAGAACCTATTGCTTCATTTGATAAATTTAAATAAGAGAAAGAGAAATTAAGTGCTCCTGACCTAGTATTACGGGAAAGTTACTTGAAATTTAATATTTTTATCACAACAGTGGTTCTGAAATACCATGATAAAAGTCAAACTATGGTGTTTCTTATTATGCTACATTAAAAAATACATTATTGGTTTAAAAACCTATTAAATGCTATAAGCACCAGAGATAATAATGCCACATAAAAAAAGAATGAGAAGTCAGGTACTACTACGAGTAACTTCTGAAAGAGCTTCTGAAAGTTTTGAAGGTATCTTTGTTATCATAGAAAGCTCTGTTTAACTCACTGCTCTCCAACAGAGGGAATAAGGTACAAACACATGCACTTGATTCTTATTATTTGAGGTAGTCATGTCCTATAAAGTTGCCACAAATACTGTATTAGTGGATACTGAGCTGTTGTTCCTTGTGGAAATACAGGGTTCACTTCCTGCAAGCCTCAGGTACAATAATTATATCATTATGATATATAATTATATAATATATAATATAATGTATTATATATAATATATATAATAATATGTATACTATGTACATTATATATATAATGTTATATATAATCATACAATTATATATAATTAACATATATATGTTAAATATATATATACACATACACACACACACACACACATATGTATACACATAATTGCCATTGGCCTTAAAACCAACAGCATCCTAACTCATGCATGAATAAAGTTTATCCAACATATATATCTTCTTCAAAAAGTACATAGCAGTCTTCTCGCATTTAGGAACACCAGACATCACGGCACCACTGTTCTTAGGGGTCATTTTAGGTAGCAAAATCACCAAGAAAAAGCACAAAAATGCAAAAAAAGTGGCACTAAAAATACCACAAAAAGGGCACTTGTGTGCAGAATGAGCTGGAAAAGGAAGGCAGAGCATTGCCTTCTTCCACCTCAACCGAGAATGTGTACATCAGGAAACTCAAGTTTTGCTGCTCTGAATGGCTGTGAATGACCATGAACACATCACAAGTACTGACTGAGGAGCAACACATAAATTTTAGCAAGCAGGAAAATTTTCAGGTACAGAATCAGCAAATGATGATCAGCTATAATTTTTAAGAGAGAGAAAGAAAATCTGAGGAGATAAAATATCTTGGCAACACACGGAATTACAAATTGCCGAAACTCATGAGCCTTAGCAAAGCAATCAAACCTTTTAGGAACCATTGGTATATTTACAAAGAAAGACAAATTAAACAGCTCTGTTTCATTTCTTTAGCAGTGTAAGTGGTTGGAGCATACAATCTGTAATATAATTTATGGATGAATGCCCACAGAACTGGATTAAAATAAGATTCACAGTGACAGTAATAGTTCTTATATTTCAGAGCAACATTCTCAGAAATTAAGAAAAATGGAAGCCTGTAGAAAACAAATGCAAAAGACTTCTCTTCTTAGCACTCTCTGAGAGCCAGTGTGGGGCTCCCATTGCTGCTGCCTTCCTAATATTGCATGTGATAAGTATCTGCTATGTGATTACAAACCCAAGAATCCTCTGACTCACCTACTTATTATTTGGATGGCTCTGGAAATAGACTTAATCTCTCTGGATTTCACCTACTTATTTGTATGGCTTTGGAGATAGACTTAATCTCTCTGGATTTCACTGTTGCTGTCAGTTGAATAAAGATGATAATACGTTTTCTGAGATAGTTGATGTAAGGCTGTGGATGAGATAATACATGTAAACACCTTAAGATGCAGCAGTCTGTGTGGTAGAATCATCAGAGAGCACTTCCTCTTCCTTTAGGAGGAGATAGAAGTCCACAGCTCTGATTCTTTTCATTTTGTGGTGTTTGGCTACTATTCCAGAGATGCCCTAAAGGAATTCTTTTTACGATTAGACCTTCAAGGCAGTTATTTGAAGACTTTCACCATCCAGGTGTTCAATTACCATGGTAGATCTCTCTTATCTTGATTAATCTTCTTTAGTTAAGGTATTTCATCTCATACAGTAGTGAAGTCCTACTTCGACTTTATAGTAACATGGTCTTCATTAACATATATCAAAAAATTAAAGAATTTTAAAATTGTTTTCATAATATGTCCTCTAGTTACTTTTCTGCTAAGATTTAATTTCTTTCAGTTAATTAATGTATGAGTTGCTGTTGAGTTCTAAATTTTAAGAAAATAAAATTCCCTAAATTTTTGCTATTCATTACCTTTCATTCCTACAAGTTCATTCCCAGTGGTTGAATCATTAAATGAGTATTAGATTTTATAGGACTGTGTGATCATTAAATTTAAAATTCCTTCAAAGAATTGTTTTGGAAATTCTGTTCTTAAAGAAGATAATTACCTCTTCCCTTTAGAGTGAAATTAAGGGTAATGTTTTTAAGCTTTTCTTGTTTTTTTAAAAATCCAAAACTCGGGGCGCCTGGGTGGCTCAGTCAGTTAAGCGGCTGACTTCGGCTCAGGTCATGATCTCGCGGTCCGTGAGTTCGAGCCCCGCGTCGGGCTCTGTGCTGACAGCTCAGAGCCTGGAGCCTGTTTCAGACTCTGTGTCTCCCTCTCTCTGACCCTCCCCCGTTCATGCTCTGTCTCTCTCTGTCTGAAAAATACATAAACGCTAAAAAAAAAAAATTTTTTTTTAAATAAAAATCCAAAACTCATCGAGGTTTTAAGGGTATGTTCATTCAGCATAGATACAATTACAAAACATGTTTGCATCTTGAACTTACACACTATACTTCCAGGACAAAAATGAACTTACACACTATACTTCCAGGACATCTTCCAAAACTGCTCCTGCTGCCCCTGCATGGAATAAAAAGAAAAGAAAACAAAACTAGAATGGAAAGAACTACTAGGACAGTGTGGAAATTAGAGAATGGCACCACATACAACTCACTTGGAAGATGTATTCTTTCTGGAATCAACAGAAATTAGCCAAATGAAAGGAAGATTAGCCAGATGAAAGGAAGTGATATCAGACTTACAATTTCTTTTCACAAGAAACTAGGGCAGCTTTAAGGAATTGGATGAAATTCAGACCTACCCCATTAATGAGTCATCAACCCATGTGGGCTGCAGATAAAAGTAAGTATTGGGAGGGTAGGGAAAGGCTTGCCCTGTCTTGGATTAAGATTTCTTAGCTTAAACTCAAAGAGCACTCAAAGAGACAGTCCTATGCCTTGTCTGATGTTTTGTCTCTGGCGTGGATTTCATAAAGCAGCTCAGGCTCTCGGACATTTAGGGAGCAAGCTTAAGAATAAAGGGGGGAAAGTGGGGAGAGGGGAGGAACGGAGGATCCTTGCAGGATTGTTGTTGCTTTGGACCGACAGCCGCCACAGCAAACCCAGGGTTCCCTAGGTCAGCTTCACCAGTGCAGGGGCCTCACTCCAAAATGAGTGAGCAAACACCAGGGGAACCTAGAAATAGACAGGGTAGCCACAATGGGCCCTGGCCCTCCTTTTTTGGAAGATCTGAGTTGCGATAGAATAGTTTTCGCAAATTTAGTTTTAAAAAGAAATGTGCAAAGCAAAGTTTACTCACCTTAATTTTCCAAGACAACAGCTTTCTCTCCATGCCCTCCAGGATCTAAATAATTATGATAAAAGGAATTCCAAATGGAATGTGAATACTATAATTAATTTTTATAAAACTGTAATAGAGCATACAGTCAAATCTAGTCACTAAAATTATAAAAATAGCAGAGAGTCAAGATGTATTATTTTCTTCATCGTTTATGGGGGGCAGCACTAGGCTGTATTTAATTTCTGCAGCTAAAATTCAAGAAAAATATGTTAGACATTTATTTAAACATATGAGAATGGCCACTAATGGAATAGTAACAAGTTTTATTCTAAATTATTAAAGGATAAATTAAAGAAAACTCATTCCATGTCACAAAAAGTAGATAGCAAAGAAGTCACAATCCTGGAGGAGAGAGAGACAGAGGCATGAAGATGTAAGAAAAGGAATAACAAACATAGCTGATACAAGAATGAGTGTAAATATTTAAGTCCATCTATTAAAATAACAGGCATCTTTAAGTTAGCTCATAAATAAAAACCAATAATATCTGTCTGCAAGGAAGTTAAGTAAAACATGCTGACTCTATCAGTTATAGTGGTGAAGCAAAGCTATATCACGCAAATACAATTAGAAAAAGGAACCAGGGTTTGCAATATAGATAAAATGAAAAATAACCAGGGTACAAAGTATTAAATAGAGCCACATTAGTGAGGGGGGCAATCCATAGACATCTTTCCCATTAAAACCTCTCATGTGCAAGCAGTGAAAATATAAGAAAACAGATAAACATAATCAAAGTGTCTCTTTCAAGCCAGATTGACACAGAATCAAGTCTGGCCTGAAGGTGAGGATACTGGCATATCTGGGAAGGCATACTGGGCAGAAGTTTGGCAGTGTCTTAGAAAATGCATGCTGTGCCTGTCCCACAAACCCCTGCTACCAATTCCAAGAAAATATGCTAACGGAAGCCTATATGGAGTCATTATTTGTAATAGCTCTGAAAAATGAAAGCATTTTCTCACTACTATATGGAGTGTGAAAGAAAAAAAACAGATTCCTAGGAAGATAGAAAAAGATCAGAGGCAAGGGGTGGGAGGTGGGGGAATTGCAGGAAGGGGAGTCAAAATGTACAAACCACCAGATACAAGATGAATGAGTTCTGGGGATATGATGTGTGCCATGATGACTACAGCAAACACTGCTGTTTGCACAGTTTGAAAGTTGCTAAGAGAGTGGATCCTAAATGTTCTCATCACAAGGAAAAAAACCTTATTTTTGAATGTTAACTGAACTTATTGTGGTAATAATTTCACAATTCTGTAAGTCAAGTAATTACACTGTGCACCTTAAACGCATACAGTGCTGCGTGTCAATTGTGTCCCAATAAAACTGAGAAGAAAGAAAAAAGGAGAACAATCCAAGTATTTAATAATAGCTGTATGGCTTAAACAATGTGTGCTGCGTTCATAGGATAGAAGAGAGCGGTTAAGAGATACAAACTATGGAAAACTGTGTGAATCTCAGTAAAGTCGAGTGAAAAAAGCAGGTTGTGGAACATGTCCTATGAATGCTACACATACATATATATAAGTTAAAAGTAAATCAATGTTTGCTGAAGTATGCTCAATATTATCTGTATCATTTATTAAACTTTTCCTCAAAAAAATGGGGAAATATATGTCCTTCATATATACCTAAAAATTAGTTTCTATCGCTCACGTATAAAGAGGACTTAAGTCTAATAAGAAAAAATCAAATCCCCCGAGAGAAAAATTGGCAAAGTCATGAATAGCTAATTCACAAAAGAAAAAAGACACCCAAATGGTCAGGAAATATTTAGTGGTGTTTTTACTCAACAAGTATGTCCTGAGCACCTAGTATGTGCCAAGTATGTTCTAGGCAAGGGGACACATGGACTAACAAAATCAGTAGAACTCCCTGTGCTTGTAGAGCTGGCATTCCAGGGCAGGTGGGAGGGGGCGAGAGTAAGCTCCTCACCTACTCATGTAAATGGATACAGAAGCTGTGTATGAAGGGGCGCCTGGGTGGCTCAGTCAGTTAGGTGTCCAACTTTGGCTCAGGTCATGATCTCAGGGTCCGTGAGTTCGAGCCCCGTGCCGGGCTCTGTGCGGACAGCTCAGCGCCTGGAGCCTGCTTCCGAGTCTGTGTCTCCCTCTCTCTGGCCCTCCCCCACTCACGCTCTGTCTCACTCTTTCCCTCGAAAACATATAAACGTTTAAAAATTTTTTTAAAAAGAAGTTATGTGTGAGGAGGTGGAAAGTTGTGTGGAAGAGGATGTTGGGCGGGGGGGGGGGGGGGGCAGGGGGAGAGGTGTCACTGGGAAAATGGCAGTTCAGCCCTGAGGAGGGAGATAAGGAGCTTGGGCCCAGGGGGACACAGGCACTGCCAGGGAAGAGGGAAACAAGGTCCCAGGATAAAGTAATGGACGAGCGAGGACTCTGGCTTTTACCTGGAACGAGACAAGATAGGAAGTAGTTGAAAAGTGGGAAGTTAAAATACAGTGAAATCGGATTTAAGTCTTTTTTTTTAATATTTATTTATTTTTGAGAGAGAGAGAGAGAGGCAGAGAGAGAGGGAGACCCAGAATCGGAAGCAGGCTCCAGGCTCTGAGCTGTCAGCACAGAGCCCGACGGGGGGCTCGAACTCACGAACCGTGCTTGAGATCATGACCTAAGCTGAAGTTGGACGCCTAACTGACTGAGCCACCCAGGTGCCCCAGAAATCTGATTGAAGCCTTAACAGAATGACTCTGGTTGCTTGGCTGAAAATGGACTCTCCAGAGTTGGAGAGGGTAGAAGAAGACTTACTCATGCCTAAACTCAATGGAATTTAGTTCCACAGATCAAAGGACTTGAAAGGTGCATTGAAAGGTGCACCCATCCTCATGCAGCAATAGTACTTTAGGAAATTAGCAGATACCTAAAAAATATACAGCCATACATACTTGTATACATATATGCATACATGTTTGCAGAAGTATTAATAAATAATGCAAGACAAAGGGTATAATCCAAGTGTTCAACAATAGTGGGTCATTAAATAAATAATAAATGGATTGTCATGAAATAATTTTTATGAATATTACCAAACAATAGTTATTGATATGAAGTTAGCCATAATATAATACTAAAGAAAAAAGTTAATAAGACAACATATGTAGTAAAGTTTGAAAATGTTTTAAGTAAATATATGCAGATTATGTAAATATATGCAGACTTTTGATATAAATACATATATTCATGTGTATGGTAGTGGATGTATATAGAAGGGAAAAATCCGGAATATGTGCCAAACAATGACAGAAGTGAGATTATAATGATTTTTTCTTTAATATTTATATATTTTTCTTTATTGTCTGAACTTTTACAATGAGAGATAAGGACTTTAAAAATCAAATTATTTCAACTTTGAAGTTAACCAGTTTGAGTGTATCATTATTTTTTTTCATGTTTATTTTTTGAGAGAGAAAGCTCACATGAGCTGGGAGGGCAGAAAGAGAGGGGGGACAGAGGATCTGAAGCAGGTTCTACCCTGATAGCAGAGAACCCGATGGAGGGCTCGAACTCACAAACCATGAAACCGTGACCTAAGCCAAAGTCAGACATTCAACCGACCAAGCCCCCTAGGCACCCCTTTGGGTTTATCATTTTTTTTTTTAATTTTTATTTTTGGGACAGAGAGAGACAGAGCATGAACGGGGGAGGGGCAGAGAGAGAGGGAGACACAGAATCGGAAACAGGCTCCAGGCTCCGAGCCATCAGCCCAGAGCCTGACGCGGGGCTCGAACTCACGGACCGCGAGATCGTGACCTGGCTGAAGTCGGACGCTCAACCGACTGCGCCACCCAGGCGCCCCGGGTTTATCATTTTTAGTGACAATATAACATTTCATTGAATGCATGAATTCATTGCCCCACTGTGTTCCTATATTCCTTGCCATGAAGGCTTACACCTCTATTGTTTTTCCTGCTGTTTCCCTGGGTTATATTCTCAGAAGAGCAAGCACGGGAACAATGGCCGTGAATGTTTCAAGGCTTTGTTACTCATTGCCAAAATCTTTTCCCCAAAGACATCTTTGCTGTTCACATGCCCACCCACAGTGTTGTTCCACTGCTCTATGGCCAGAATGGGTTATTGCCACTCTGTAACATCTCTGCTCTTCTGATGAGTGGAAAGTGATTTTTGTAACTGGGTGTTACAAAATGGAAATCCAGCCAAAGTGTTAAGTGGATCAAGACCAGGTGTGAAAGTGCTCTGCTACACTGACATACAAATTGTCACACTAGCTACTGTCAGCTCACATTGAGTGTATTCAAGGATAAGATGTTGGCTTAAAGACTGGTTTTGTAGCCGTTAGGTCATCAGAAGTCATTGGCCCCATCAGCCCCAAGTGGGAGGAATGAATGGGGAATGCACCTCACCTCAAGTCCAGTGACAAAGATTTCAAGGGGTTTCTGAGAATACTTGACAGGAGTCACCTACTTCTGGGACACAATAGATCATGAATTCAAGGCCTTGGAATTACAAAGGGCAAGGGACAGGCTATCTTGTTATGGATGGAGGAATTGAAAGGCAGGTGGCTATGTTCTGTGGCAAAGAGTGCATGTGTAATCTAAGCTGTATGTGAGAGATGGTCCTGTCCTAGGGAACAGCCTGGACAGGCAAACACACTGGAGAGAGAGGCCAGAGGTACAGTCCAAGGGCTGTGGCAGTGATCAGCCCCAACAATGGCTACAGGTGAGAGATCCCCGGCAATGGTGGGAAGGGTTTTCTCCAAAGCATCCTACTAAGTCACATGAGAAACATAATCCGCTTTAAACCTCTGCCCAGTCCAGAGAATGACAACACTAGATCACCACACTGGCATCAGCCGAGTAAGAGCGGCAGCACCCTCCTTTGTTCCCCGTCCTCCTTATCCTCCAACCCCAGAAGGCTTAGAAGCCCTGGTCAGCAATACTTGGCAGGGACACAGAAGAACAAGGAAGACAAAGAAGCCAGTCGTGCTTCTCTTATTCACAGAACCTGGGGGAGAAGGGCAGACCTCAAGGCTTGAAACCAGACATGAATGTTTGACAGTTACTCAGGATAGACATTCTTGTTTATAAGTTGGGACTCTGAATTACCTGAGTGACAAGCAAGAGTGTAGATACTGCTTGAGTTTGCATTCAGGGACTGTGGAAGGATTTGTTCACACAAATAAACTTGAAAAGATAAACAGTTTCATCATGGCAGTATGTGTTACATTTGTATGACTTTGGTTGCAAGTTGGATATTTTTCAAATATGTATGTGGCCATTATATTTCTAGTCTTCATGAATTATATTATATACTTATGATCTTTTAATGTTTACATATGGGTACCTTCATGATTTTCTCACAGACCTCTGTGATATAGCTCTGAACGCTTTTGTCATAGACATCGGTTTTTGTTCAACAGAGTATTCCACCTTGGAGAGCTTTATGAAATTAAATGGAAAAAACTAATGCCAGCATTCACTCTATGTTCAGTAGATGTGTGATCCAGAAACTTTTACACCTAAGGCATATTCAGGCCACATTCTATGCATTTACTACGTGGCCATTTTAGCCAAAGTGGTACATGAAGCCTTCTCGAACTTTCTTCCACTTAGTGGCATATCCTTCTATTAAATTTCTTGTTTGTTTGAGCCTAAGTCCTCAAAACTGTCTTCTCCAGTCGAAAATTACTGCAAATAAACTTGAAATTTAAATTAAATTCTCAATAATGGAAAACATTTAAAAATAACCCAGGAAATGATTTTTTAAAGTTGTTTTCAGTATGTTGGCACTGCAGAAAAAAAACTCAAGGGTTCTGTTAAGGAATATTCATACTTGCACTTGGGCCTATGTCCATATATAGTATCCTCTGGAGCACTCTGGTGCCCTAAATGATTAAGGATTAGTACAAAAACACTTGACCTGAGCCATAGTTTTGATGATGCGTAACTACTCTCATTTTTAAAATCTTCAGTAAACTGTAAATAAGAATTGAAACCCTCTTTCATCTAAGACACCCCTTCTCATCTGCATCCTATTCAATGCTGACACCCTCTTCTGATAAAGAATGGAAGGATCATCTCTACCTGTCCACATACTGTCCTGTATCTAGACTAGTTCAGTGGGGCTTGGGCCCTTTGAGTCCCAACTGTATTTGCAGTATCTTTAACAGTATCCAGAATGTTCCCCACTTGCTAACCCAGACTTTTTCCTTCTTCCTTTTTACAAAAAAAGACTAGCAGAAATCACTTTAGACTTGACTTCCAAATAACCCCTTTGGAAAAGACCCTATGTAACAAATACATGCGGAACAACTAGTACTTACCTGGTTCTGCCCGTCCACGCCTCCACTTTGTTTCCTAGAGAATTAAAGAAAACTGCATTGAAGGACAACTATATTAAAGGATGCATAACTTCTTAGTGAACAGGCATCTAAAAAAAAATCACCCTGCTCCTGCTTTTATTTATTAGTTTACCTAATGAGGGTAGAAATATGTTTCCCAGAGGGGGTCTGATTTTGAAAAGAGCGAAGATTAGATGACCGGAATAAATGAAGCAAGTAGAGGCTGGTGCAGGAGGACAGGCCCATGGAGCTTGTAGTTCAGGCTTGAAATTTGGTTAAAGGTAATTCTATGGGAGAGCTGAAATTATTTAATTTAGATATTTAGGAAGATTTTTGTCTTTCTCTCAAGAAGAGACATTCTCAGGGGTATTGCACATACGCTACAATCTCTTTTACCAGCTGCTGAGAACATGTTAGATATTTTGTTAAGATCAGTGTACTGAGGAGGGCACCTGTTGGGATGAGCACTGGGTGTTGTATGGAAACCAATTTGACAATAAATTTCACATTAAAAAAATAAAAAAATTAAAAAAAAAAAATCTGCCCTATCAGTAAGAGTTTCTTCAAGAGTGAGCATGAACTATGGCTAATTAGAAAATGAATGCATCATGTCATTTTTGTTTTTGAAGGTTGTCTTTTACTAATTTTGAGAATTAGAAATTTTGAAAATTACTACTACTAGTAATACTAGTGGAAAAATAAAATTCCCATGGTTGCTTATACAAAGATATGCTCTCAAATCATCTCCTGGGTTCTTACGTGTCTGTAGTAATGTTAGCATTGGGCCGTAGTTGGCTTTCTCCTTCGCCTGGGCCTTCATAAAAGAAGCTTTAGAGAGCAGAAACTGAAGACACAACACCAGTGTTTGCAGAGATCTCAGATTTTCTGTGTAAGATAATTTCCTCAGTGGTATCAGCTGGACTTCGTTATCGAAAACTGAGGGTGGCATAGCTTAGCGCAATGGTGGGAATTATAAAAGCACCTCCAGAACTAACCTTACAAAAAAGTGAAATTTACACTCTTCATCCAGCAGATCTATTCAGCACTAACCATATATATAGTTCATCTTGAATTTCGTGAGATTCAAATATCGTATGTTATGGAAAATGGCAAAAAAATGTCCTGGAAATCAGGATTGTACCAGAGGGCTCTGATTGTCTTGATGGTATCATAAGAGTTGCTAATAATCCTGAAATAACTTAAGGAACATTATTTGTCAATGACAGAGCTGCTGTGACCTCCGCACTCCCTCTGGCACCCATCCTGTAAATCTGTTGCCCAGGTGGGCTTCCCCTGGCAGCAAGGACACGGAGTCCTCAGAAAAATGGAATTAAAAAGTCATCATACTGTAGTCAGGGAAGATGTTACAGCTTTCTCTCTCCTAGTGGAAAAACAGCTGATGATTCTGAAATGTAGTAAAGGAGATGCCAAGAAGCCTTCAGTTTACAATAAGAGATTCTTTCAGTTGACAGAAGATTATGGAAATAATCAAATGTGCCAATAAAGATTCCTTCTTCATGCAGTTCCTTTTAAAAAAATGGTGTTATGTGTGTCTCTAGATGTTTAAGCTCATTTGATGTGTTATTTCAAAGGCTTTATTTTCCCTCTTATTTAATAAAAATAAAGAAAATTTCTAAACATATATTTTTTCCTTTTTTTAATTTTTAAAAATATAATTCATTGTCAAATTGGTTTCCATACAACACCCATTGCTCATCCCAACAGGTGCCCTCCTCAATACCCATCACCCACTTTCCCCTCTCCCACACCCCCCACCAACCCTTAGTTTGTTCTCAGTATCCAAGAGTCTCTTATGGTTTGCCTCCCTCCCTCTCTGTAACTTTTTTTCCCCCTTCCCCTCCCCCATGGTCTTCTGTTAAGTTTCTTAGGATCCACATATGAGTGAAAACATATGGTATCTGTCTTTCTCCGCCTGACTTATTTCACTTAGCATAATGCCCTCCAGTTCCATCCACATTGCTGCAAATGGCCAGATTTTATTCTTTCTCATTGCCAAGTAGTATTCCATTATATATATAAACCACATCTTCCTTATGCATTCATCAGTTGCTGGACATTTAGGCTCTTTCCATAATTTGGCTACTGTTGAAAGGACTGCTATTAACATCGGAGTACACGTGCCCCTATGCGTCAGCATTCCCATATCCCTTGGGTAAATCCCTAGCAGTGCTATTGCTGGATCATTGGGTAGTTCTATTTTTAATTTTTTTTTTAATTTTTTTTCAACGTTTATTTATTTTTGGGACAGAGAGAGACAGAGCATGAACGGGGGAGGGTCAGAGAGAGAGGGAGACACAGAATCGGAAACAGGCTCCAGGTTCTGAGCCATCAGCCCAGAGCCTGACGCGGGGCTCGAACTCACGGACCGCGAGATCGTGACCTGGCTGAAGTCGGGCGCTTAACCGACTGCGCCACCCAGGCGCCCCCTATTTTTAATTTTTTAAAGAACCTCCACACTGTTTTCCAGAGCGGCTACACCAGTTTGCATTCCCACCAACAGTGCAAGAGGGTTCCCGTTTCTCCACATCCTCTCCAGCATCTATAGTCTCCTGATTTGTTCATTTTAGCTACTCTGACCAGTGTGAGGTGGTATCTCAATGTGGTTTTGATTTGTATTTCCCTGGTGATGAGTGATGTTGAGCAACTTTTCATGTGTCTGTTGGCCATCTGGATGTGTGCTTTGGAAAAGTGTCTATTCGTGACTTCTGCCCATTTCTTCACTGGATTATTTGTTTTTCAAGTGTGGAGTTTGGTGAGTTCTTTATAGATTTTAGATACTAGCCCTTTATCCATTATGTCATTTGCAAATATCTTTTCCCATTCTGTTGGTTGCCTTTTAGTTTTGTTCATTGTTTCCTTTGCAGTGCAGAAAGTTTTTATTTTGATGAGGTCCCAATAGTTCATTTTTGCTTTCAATTCCCTTGCCTTTGGAGATGTGTCGAGTAAGAAATTGCTGCAGCTGAGGTCAGAGAGGTTTTTTCCTGCTTTCTCCTCTAGGGTTTTGATGGTTTCCTGTCTCGCATTCAAAGTCCTTCCTCCATTTTGAGTTTATTTTTTGTGAATGGTGTAAGAAAGTGGTCTAGTTTCATTCTTCTGCATATTGCTGTCCAGTTCTCCCAGCACCATTTGTTAAAGAGACTGTCTTTTTTCCATTGGGTACTTTCTTGCTTTGTCAAAGATTAGTCGGCCATACATTTGTGGGTCCCATTCTGGGTTCTCTATTCTATTCCATTGGTCTGTGTCTGTTTTTGTGCCAATCGCATACTGTTTTGATGATTACAGCTTTGTAGTAAAGGCTAAAGTCTGGGATTGTGATGCCTCCTGCTTTGGTTTTCTTCTTCAATATTACTTGGGCTATTCAGGGCCTTTTGTGGTTCCATACAAATTTTAGGATTCTTTGTTGTAGCTTTGAGAAGAATGCAGGTGCAATTTTGATTGGGATTGCATTGAATGTGTAGATTGCTTTGGGTAGTATTGATGTTTTAACAATATTTATTCTTCCAATCCATGAGCATGGTATGTTTTTCCATTTCTTTGTATCTTCTTCAATTTCCTTCATGAGTTTTCTATAGTTTTCAGTATATAGGTCTTTTACATCTTTGGTTAGGTTTATTCCTAGGTATTTTATGGTTCTTGGTGCATTTGTGAAGGAGATCTGTTTCTTTATTTCTCTTTCTGTTGCTTCATTATTGGTGTATAAAAATGCAGCCAGTTTGTGTACATTAATTGTACCCTGCGACTATGATGAATTCAAGTATCAGTTCTAGGAGACTTTTGGTGGAGTCTTTCGGGTTTTCCATGTATAATATCATGTCGTCTGCAAAAAGTGAAAGTTTGACTTCATCTTTGCCAATTTTGATGCTTTTGATTTCCTTTTGTTGCCTGATTACTGATTCTAGGACTTCCAGCACTATGTGAAACAACAGTGGTGAGAGTGGACATCCCTGTCGTGTTCCTGATTGCAGGGAGAAAGCTTTCAGTTTTCCCCATTGAGGATGGTATTAGCTATGAGCTTTTCATAAATGGCTTCTATGATGTTTAAGTATGTTCCTTCTATCCTGACCTTCTTGAGGGTTTTCATCAAGAAACGATGCTGTATTTTGTCAAATACTTTTTCTGCATCTATTGACAGGATCATGTGGTTCTTATCTTTTATTAATGTGGTGTATCACATTGATTGATTTGCAAATATTGAACCAGCCCTGCAGCCCAGGAGTGAATCCCACTGGATCATGGTGAATAATTCTTTTTATATGCTGTTGAATTCGATTCACTAGTGTCTTGTTGAGAATTTTTGCATCCATATTCATCAGGGATATTGGCCTTCTTTTTTTTTTTTTTTGGTTGGGTTTCTGTCTGCTTTGGGAATCAAAGTAATGCTGACTTCATACAATGATTCTGCAAGTTTTCCTTCCATTTCTATTTTTTGAAACAGCTTGAGAAGGGTAGGTATTAACTCTTCTTTAAATGTCTAGTAGAAATCCCAAAAGAAGCCATCTGGTCCAGGACTCTTATTTGTTGGGAGATTTTTGATGACTGATTCAATTTCTTCATTAGTTATGGGTCTGTTCAAATTTTCTATTTCTTCCTGTTTGACTTTTGGTAGTGTGTGGTTGTTTAGGAATTTGTCCATTTCTTCCAGGTTGTCCAGTTTTCTGGCATATAATTTTTCATAGTATTCCTTGATAATTGCTTGTATTTATGAGGGATTGGTTGTAATAAATCCATTTTCATTTGTGATTTTATCTGTTTGGGTCCTTTCCCTTTTCTTTTTGAGAAGCCTGGCTAGAGGTTTATCAATTTTGTTTAGTTTTTCAAAAAACCAACTCTTTGCTTTATTGATCTGTTTTTCTGTTTGTTTGTTTTTGGATTCTATATTGTTTATTTCTGCTCTGATCTTTATTTCTCTTCTTCTGCTGGGTTTGGGGTTTCTTTGCTGTTCTGCTTCTATTTCCTTTAGGTGTGCTGTTAGATTTTGTATTGGGGATTTTTCTTGTTTCTTGAGATAGGCCTGGATTGCAATGTATTTTCCTCTTAGGACTGCCTTTGCTGCATCCCAGAGGGTTTGGATTGTTGTATTTTCATTTGTTTCCATATGTCTTTTAATTTCTTCTCTACTTGTCTGGTTGACCCATTAGTTCTTTAGTGGGATGTTCTTTAACCTCCATGCTTTTGGAGGTTTTCCAGACTTTTTCCTGTGGTTGATTTCAATTTTCATAGCATTATGATCTGTAAGTGTGCATGTTATGATCTCAGTTATTTTATATTTATTGAGGACTGTTTTGTGACCCAGTATGTGATCTATCTTGGAGAACGTTCCATATGCACTCAAGAAGAAAGTGTATTCTGCTGCTTTGGGATGTAGAGTTCTAAATATATCTGTCAAGTCCATCTAGTCCAATGTATCATTCAGGGCCATTGTTTCTTTACTGATTCTCTGTCTAGATGATCTATCCATTGTTGTAAGTGGATTATTAAAGTCCCTGCAATTATCACATTCTTATGGATAAGATTGCTTGTGTTTGTGTTTGTTTTAAATATTAGGGTGCTTCCGAATTTGGTGCATAGACATTTATAATTGTTAGCACTTCCTGATGGATAGACCCTGTAATTATTATATAATGCCCTTCTTCAACTCTTGTTATAACCTTTAATTTAAAGTCTAGTTTGTCTGATATAAGTATGGCTATTCAAGCTTTCTTTTGACTTCCAGGAGCATAATATATTGTTCTCCATCCCCTCACTTTCAATCTGAAAGTGTCCTCAGGTCTAAAATGAGTCTCTTTTAGACAGCAAATAGATGGGTCTTGTTTTTTTATCCATTCTGATACCCTATGTCTTTTGAATGAATTTAAATTTTTTTATGTTTATTATTTATTTTTGAGAGAGAAACAGAGTGTGAGCAGGGGAGGGGCAGAGAAAGAGGGAGACACGGATCCAAAGCAGGCTCCAGACTCTGAGCTGTCAGCACAGAGCCCAACATGGGGCTTGAACCCATGAACCATGACACCATGACCTGAGTTGAAGTCGGACACTTAACCAACTGAGCCACTCCCCATGAACATCTTTTTTCTTATAAATACCATTATGTTTGAATTTCAGTAAAAATGTCATACCTTCTTTATTTTTGTCGAAAAAATAAATCATTGAAAATGATGAGTGGAAAAAATTGGCAAAGACCGAGATGTCTTGATTTATAACACTATCTTTTATTTTCAGTAAGTGCCTTCATGTTAACAAGCAGGGAAGATGTAATTAATTTTTTTTTTTTCCTTTTAGCGGTTTATCTCTGCAAGAGAACAATGCAAAACAAGGCAAGGCTGGAACTAGCTGACTATGAAGCTGTAAGTACTAAGGACTTTCTGGCAAAGAATGTCATAAAACGAACAGGAATAAGGCCTATGGTCATTTCTGGGAATTCTGTTGACTTTCTACATGCCTGGATTTTAAGGACCAGATTCCCAGGGATCAAGCATCATAATGGCCCAAATCCCTGACTTGCTTGCTTCCTTGGAGATGGTGAACTTCTACACACACAAATTCATGAGAGAAGGGAGGAGTATGTCTTTACTTGCTAAACTCAAGTGTGAAAATGTGAGATGTGTCCTGCATATAGTAAAGACATCCAAACTTAGAGAAGTAAAGA
This sequence comes from Herpailurus yagouaroundi, assembly GCF_014898765.1. NCBI lineage: Eukaryota > Metazoa > Chordata > Mammalia > Carnivora > Felidae > Herpailurus > Herpailurus yagouaroundi. Next base: position 6,937,798 of record NW_024412436.1, on the reverse strand, counting down.
ACATTCACTTTGGGTAAATGGTTTTTGCGGAACCTTCAGGTTGGTCACCATCAGCAGGTAAAATTAATCTGATGTAATTTGTTCCAACAATTGCTATGTTGTGATTTACTGGCTTTGAAGCACTGACTAGAAATGGTAGTAGTCTTCTGAGGGTTTACATTCTTGTCAGGAACTGGATGGATTGACTGAGTCAATAGTAAAAATGTACTGCTTTTCTGTTCCTCACTAAAATGGGCACAGAAAACTCCAATAGGTTAGTACTGAGCACCTTTTTATATACAAAGTAATTTTAGTATTTTAGATGTTTGCTTGTATTCTCTCAAGTCAATTATTCATAAACATTAATATTTGTGATAGGTTTCCCTGTTTCCTCTGTTAATATGAGGATGAGTTATATTCAGTGAGCATGACTCATCATTCAGAACTGGAGTGCACTTACTACTTTAGAGACTATATTTTCTTGACAAATTCATACGGTAGATAAATGAGAAGGGAGTAGTGATCATGAGCACCAGAAAGTCTTCACCTGTGGTGTATTTTTCAGGAGAGCCTGGCCAGGCTGCAGAGAGCATTTGCCCGGAAGTGGGAGTTCATTTTCATGCAAGCAGAGGCACAAGCAAAGTGAGTCCTTGTGAGTCTTTTGGGAAATTTGTTCAAGTTGCGGCCTTTTGTCCAGAGAGGTGCTACAATTAATATCACTTATTATCCATTGTTACCATGTTGACAGAGTGGACAAGAAGAGAGACAAGATTGAAAGGAAGATCCTCGATAGCCAAGAGAGAGCATTCTGGGACGTTCATAGACCTGTGGTAAGCATGAGTGCACACGTCATCTCCAGTTCATAATCTGAGCCTTTGGAAAGTGAAGGATGCCTGAGAAAGTGAGGGAAGAATGAGGTAACCCCATCACTCCTCCACAAATCTTGATGATTTCATTAAGGAAAGATTGCCACTTTCGTGTAAGATGACCAGAATTCGGTAGCGTCATGCTTAATTTATAAAGTTATGCATTTTCCCAATATGACATCACTCTTGGCATTTGAGGTACCTGATACTTTTATACGCTTGAAAGGAAAAAGACTTCAACAAAGCAGTCTTACATAAGCTGTGTGACCCAGAGTGACAAATAATGAATGTCCTTGATTAATGCCAGAAAACTCTGTAAGGAATTCAACACTGGTTATGGGCATTCACAAGAAAACATGTCTGATCTCATATTTTTCTTTATATTTTAATAGTATGTCTTTGTTTTCCATATATTTCTTTAAACACAAGCAGGCAAGACATTAGAGAATCATATTTCTGTAAGTATTATTAGAATAAATATCAGGATCACAGCATGAGACATATCAAGATTGATGAGACTATTTCAAAATTTTCCTCTCAGCTTCCTTCAGGACCAGACCAAAATAGATCTGCTTTCCAAAGATTTACATATATATATATATATATATATATATATATATATATATTTCAATTTCAGATAACAATGTAATTGTTAAATTCTATATTGAATTTTTCTCTCTTTGAATTTCTAGAAGATTAGAATTGAGAATTAACTGGCTTCTTTGCTCAATATTCAGTTTGAGTTTTGTTACTCATGGTGAGAAAGGATTATAAGGTCACATGCATAAGAATGGAAAGAATATGAAGTAGGATTTTCCTTGCTTATTTGTTTGTTTTAAGCTGTCTTTGGAAACCAGTCAATACATTATGTTTCTGTGTTTATCCACTTTATGCCCCTGGACATCTGGTGGCCCATCGCTAGCCTTGTTCAGCTTTCATGGCCTGCATCCTCCTGTCAACTCAAGAGGGTTGCTCATGAGGACTTATTCCATGGTCCTTGGCCCTCTGTGTGGCCCTGTTGGAGACAGAACTTGTACACAGTTGTTTCTGCTCTGTCTAGTGTGAGTCATGCTTCAGTCCTCTGTGTCTCCCTGCAGCAAGGAACACATATGAATGCTTTCCAAGGGGTCCCCTGCTGCAGCCCTTACTAGGCTTCCAATTAGAAAATCATCCTAAGGAGCACCCAGAGGGAGAAACCACCCTGAATATATATAATTCATTTCCTTTATTCAACGTGTAGGTGCTGATGACAGCAGTTACAAATGTTGAGGAAGCTAATCTGTGGGATCTCTCTCTTAGTATCATTCCTACACTTTTCATTTTATTTAGGCTATTATTTTCGAACTTGAAATCTATCTCTTAGGTTTAGGCAATAGGAGAATTATAACATGACCTTCCTTGGTGTTTATCAACTAACATATCTGGAATGATCTGATTGTGTTGACTCTTCTCTTCAAAGGGATTATTCTCTATTCACCTCTAAAACTTACTTTTTGAAACGTCTGAAGGACAGCCTTTGTCCCCAACTTTTTTAGGTAAATGGATCAGTCCTGTAGACACATGCCAACACAATGACTAATCACTTTTTCCTTCAAAAGCCGTATCTGAACCCCATGAAACACAGAATACCTCAGCATGCCACCCTTCCTACAATGTGCAACATCATGTAAGAATACTACTTATTCTGTATCAACATGTGCCAGGCATTGTACTGCATGAAATGTTGATTAAAACATAGTCCTTGATTCCTAAAATTCACGTCCAGTGGAAGCATTTTATGAACATAGTCACGAACCCTTTAAGACAGGCATGACTGCACATGTGTTTTCTGGGGGGAAAATACAGATGGTCATGGGATTTATATGACTTGCCCATGTACACAAGGCTGGTAGTGGCCTGAACCAACTATTTTCTACTCCATAGTCTGATTCACAAAGGAAGGGGAGCAACAGGGGAGTAGAGTGGCTCCAGTCAAAGAAAGCAGCTGCAGCAAGAGTGAGATGCTCACTGCATGCCTCCATTCTGAAAAAAAGAGGGGATAAAAAGGTAGCAATATTGCATGTGTGATATGCCTCTATTTATAGGTGTCTTGTTATAGGAATATTTTACTAGTATATTTTACTTCTGGTTTTTGAATATTCTTTTTTCATTCATTTTACTGTTTTCAAGAGCCCAAAGTTAAAGCCATCTTTAAACCACTGTAGGCCACACATCCCTGATCTAGGGGCAGGCACCCAGCTACCATGTAGGGAACACCGTGGTCAGGTGTTGTTATACAATATGAAATCTAAAGGGCCAGTTCCAGTAGTGTTTCTCCAGTAAGTACTATCTCCTATATTCATATAGAATATAATCTTGTGTAACTTATTACTATTTCAAGAACAATCTAAAATTTTTATAAGTATATTGATAAATCTAGTCCACATAAATTACTAGTACATTTAAAAAGATCACAAAGAATGCCCTTGTTTTTATTTTGGTTTCAAAAAGACTAATTATAAAAATATTAACTGACCACTGTAAGTCTTAAAAGTCTAGAGATCGATATTCCCATTAGAATAAAAAAAAAACTCTACTCAAATTTCACTGGTTTATAATACAACCTAATTGAAAGACCTTTAAGTCACATAATTACATTTTCCTGGATTGATTTTAGCTTCATCAATATAGAAAATATCTCTGTTTTCAAAAACCAGAAATGGAGTTACTTTAATAGCATTATTTGTTGTTGTTGTTGTTGTTTTTCATTTTGTCTCTTCTTATAAAATCCTACCATTAAACATTTCAATAAAAAATATAACAGAGAGGGGCGCCTGGGTGACTCAGTCGGTTAAGCGGCCGACTTCGGCTCAGGTCATGATCTCGCGGTCTGTGAGTTTGAGCCCCGCGTCGGGCTCTGTGCTGACAGCTCGGAGCCTGGAGCCTGTTTCAGATTCTGTGTCTCCCTCTCTCTGACCCTCCCGTTCATGCTCCGTTTCTGTCTCAAAAATAAATAAACGTTAAAAAAAAATTTTTTTTTAAATATATAACAGAGAACAGTTAATCCTCATGAAGATTTTATTAATTCAAGTATCTGCCACATTGCATTGTTTGGTTTGCTTTGATTTGATCTGGTTTTACTCTGGCATTTACTTAATCAAAAATGGGTTGGAAGCCATTAGCTAGAAATGTAGTGGAGAAAGGGAAATCTCAGCAGCTCAGAGTCTTTAAAGTATACTTTAAAAATTAATTTAAAATATTATATTACATAAATTTCTACTTGAAGAATATATAGAAAATATATGTAATATGATTTTACTTTTTAAAAAACCATGAGGCCATTTAACATATAATCTTTCTATTGCACTTAATACCATTATGAAATAAATTTAGCTTCTCTGAGCATGCTTATATTTACTCCAGAAAAGTAAAGTCATTAACCCCAAGAAGGACTCTTCAGTTTTCAGGGATTCCACATAGAATTGTCAAAAACTAACTACTCAAGAACATAATTGGAGAAATACACTAAATTGTAGTAAATGTCAAATCATTTGGGATTTATGTTAATTTTTGTATGTAATGTTTCAACATTTTAATGAAGCCCTTTCAAGGGCCAACATATTCTTAGTCTGTATTAATAGAATTTTAGGAACTAATTCAATTGAAGTAAAAATTGCCCTTGTCACAGTGCTGAGGAACTCAATTTTAGAGTTTTGTGCCTAGTTCTAGAAACCATACTTAAAAAAAAAAAAAAAAATGTGGCTGAGCTGTAGTTGAGGTGAATGTTAAAGGGGCAAAGTCAAAAATAAGAAAAAAATAATTGTGGGGCACCTGGGTAGCTCAGTCGGTTAAGCGTCCAACTTCAGCTCAGGTCATGAGCTTACAATCCGTGAGTTCAAACCCCGCATCAGGCTCTGTACTGACAGCTCAGAGCCTGGAACCTGCTTTGGATTCTGTGTCTCCCTCTCTGCCCCTCCCCTGCTCATGCTCTGTCTCTCTCTGTCTCAAAAATAAATAAAAACATTAATTTTTTTTAAATAAAGAAAAAAAAATTAATTGTGAAATTATTAGAGAGATTAGTGGCCTTAAGGATAAGAAAACCCAAGAGAGTTGTCTTCATATTTTTGAAATTTGATTAGGTGGAGTTGGAATGAGGCTTATTCTTTTACCCCATTTGGATTCTGTATGACCAATGTGGAAACAACTGGAAAATAAAATCTCAATGTAAAAAACTTCATTAATACTTCACTAAATATCATTGCCAACCTTAAATGATAGGAATGATTAATTCAAGTATACTTTGAAATTCATTCGCCAGAAATATGGTGGAGAAAAGGCAATTTTCTCCTTTTCTCCTTTGTGTAGTGAGATTAGTAATTTTTAGTGGTCCTTCCAGCATGAAGTATCAGGAGTTAGTTCAACTTGGGGCGCCTTGGGGCTCAGTCAGTTGGGCATCCCATTCTTGTTTTTGGCTCAGGTCGTGAGCTCATGGTTCATGAGTTCAAGTCTCACTTGGTTCCACACCGAGAGTGCTTGGGATTTCTTTCTCTCCTTCCCTCTCTGCATCCTTCCCCCCTCCCCCCATCTCCAAACAAACAAACAAACAAACAATAATTAGATCAACTTCTTTGCTTCCCAAATCTGTTAGAGATCGATTCATGCCATGTACTTCAAAAAAGGCTTACAGAATAAAAATACTTAAGTACAGAAAATGGAAATGTACTTCATTAAAAGTTCAAAATAAAAATAATAATCTTAATTCTTCCTGATTTTAAATTGAACAAATCTTCATCACAAAATAGTGAAAATAGTTATGATTTACCTATGGCTTCCACATACAATGGCTTATTCTTACATATATTACCATTTATAAATTAATTTTCCATTTACGGAGGTATAATTGACACATACTATAGAATAAGCTTAAGATATACAACATAATCATTGGATATATGTGTATGTTGCAAAATGATTGCCACATCCATCACCTCACATAGTTACAATTTTGTGTGTGTGATGAGAACTTTTAACATTTACTTTCTCAGCACTTTTTAAAATATACATATTTAACTATAGTCACCATGCTGACATTATATTCCTGGGACTTATTTATCTTATACTGGAAATTTCTACCTTCTGACCACTTTTACCCATTTCCTTCATACACACACTCCATGCCTCTGGCAACCACTAATCTGTTCTCTGTGTCAATGAATCTGTTATATTTTTTTTAGATTCTACATAGAAGTGATCATACAGGATTTGTCTTTCTCCATGACTTGTTTCACTTGGCATAATGTCCTCAAGTTTCATCCATGTTGTCATAAATGGCAGGATTTCCTTCTTTTTACGGCTGAATAATATTTCAGTGTGTGTGTATGTGTGTGTAACAAATGCCACATTTTCTTTATTCATTCATGTGTTGATCAACACTTAGGTTATTTCCATATCTTCCTATTATAAATAATGCTACAATGAACACGGGGATGCAGATAGTAATTGCAGGTAGTAATTTCAGGATAGTAATTTCTTTTCATTTAGAAATACATCAGAAGTGAAGTTGGTAGATCATATGGTAGTTCTATTTTTAATTTTATGAGGAACCTCCATAGTGTTTTCCACAGTGGCTGCACCAGTTTGCATTCCCACCAACAGTGCATGAGGATTCCTTTTCTGCACATCCTCTCTAGCGCTTTTTCTCTCCTGTGTTTTTTATAATAACCTTTCTAATAGATAGGAGGTGATATGTCATTGTGATTTTTATTTGCATTTCCCATATGATTAGTGATGTTGAGCATCTTTTCATATATCTGTTAGCCATTAGACATCTTTGAAAAAAACATGTCTATTCAGATCCTCTCCTAATTTTAAATTGAATTTATTATTTTGTTATTGAGTTGTATGAGTTCTTTCTATATTTTGGATATTAACTTCTCATCCATTATATGGTCTGCAAATATTCTCTCCCATTCTATAGATTGTCTTTCATTTGTTGAATGTTTCTTTTGATGTGCAGAAGTGTTTTTAATTTGATGTAGTCCCACTTGTTGATTTTTTGTTTTGTTGCTTGTGTTTTAGGTATCATAACCAAAAAATCATTGCTAAGACCCATGGAAGGAGTTTTCCCCTATTTTTTTTAATGTCAATATATTTTTGAGAGAGAGAGAGAGACAGATAGTGCAAGCTGGGGAGGGGCAGAGAGAGAAGGAGACACAGAATCTGAAGGAGGCTCCAGGTTCTGAGCCGTCAGCATAGAGCTCGAGATCATGACCTGAGTAAAGTTGATACCATAAACAATTGAGCCACCCAGGTGCCCCACCCCCTATATTTACTTCTAGAAGTTTTACGGTTTCAGGCCTTACATTTAAGCCTTTATCCATTTCAAGTTCTTTTTTTAACATATTGTCCATTTTAAGTTAATTTTTGTGAGTGGCTAAGATACTGGTCTTTCATTCTTTTTCATGTGAATATCCATTTTCCCAGCACTATTTATTGAAGAAACTATCTTTATTCCTTTGAGTATCATCTATTCTCCTTTGTCAAATATTAAGTTGATCAGGAGCACCTGGGTGGCTCAGTCGGTTAAGCAGCCAACTTCGGCTCAGGTCATGATCTCGCGGTCCGTGGGTTCGAGCCCCGCGTCGGGCTCTGTGCTGACAGCTCAGAGCCTGGAGCCTGTTTCAGATTCTGTGTCTCCCTCTCTCTGACCCTCCCCCGTTCATGCTCTGTCTCTCTCTGTCTCAAAAATAAATAAACGTTAAAAAAAATTTTTTTTAAATATTAAGTTGATCATATATGCATGGATTTATTTCTAGACTTGATTTTGTTCCATTGGTAGGTATGTCTTTTTTTTTTAATTTCCATTGCATACTCTCTTGATTACTGTAGCTATGTAATATCATTTGATATTGGGAAGTGTAATGCCTCCAGATTTGTACTTATTTCTCAATATTACTTTGGGTATTTGGTGTCTTTTGTGCTCCATATGAATTTTAGGATTGTTTTTTCTATTTCTATAAAAACGCTATTTGAATATTGATAGGAATTGCATTGAACCTACAGATAGCTTTAGGTAGTATGGACATTTTAACAACATTAATTCTTCCAGGCCATGAGCACAGAATATCTTTCCATTTATTTGTGTATTCAGTGTACAGGTATTTTACCTCCTTGGTTAAATTTATGCCTAAGGATTTTATTGTGCTTGATGCTATTGTAAATAGTATTGTTTTCTTTATTTCTTTTTAAAATAATTCTTTGTAAGTGTATGGAAACAGTACTGATTTTGTATGTTGACTTTTATCCTACAAATTTACTGAATTTGTTGATTAAATCTAACAGGTTTTTTTGGTAGACTCTTTAGGAATTTTTATATATAATCATGTCATTTGCAAACAGAGGTAATTCTATTTCTTTCTCTCTGATTTGGATACCTTTTATTTATTTTTCTTGCCTGATTACTCTGGCTAGGACTTCTGGTCGCATATTAGCATTTTTAATGGTTTCATTGACACTAACTTCAGAATACTTGTTTTATATTTGTCAGACCATGGTCTTAAGAGCAAAGAGTGTGTCTTCAGTGCTTCAGTGTAGCATTTTGTAGGATACAACTTAATTTGAAATCTCAAACCAAGTAACTGAGAGACCAGGGAAATATGAAATATGCAAAGGACTTTTCTAAAAGTTAGGTGCAGATTTGGAATGCTGAGTTTGTTTTAGGGCATGCTGAGTATGACAACATAACATCCAGATGGAAATGTGTATTGTTATAGATTTGTGACATAGTTTAAGGGATGTTTTAGGGCCATCAAATTAATTTTGAAGCTCATTATGTTAAGGGTAACAATTCAGCCTCTGAGGCAGGAACTGTTTGTCTGTGGGAAGCAACAGAGTCAAAGAAAATTAGTAATTCATTTAGAAGTTTTCTTATCTTTCTTCTTCCTTATATATAGTCCCATAAATCCAGAAAATGTGTTTAAGCTCCCTATACATTTTTTTCTTCAAATAAATCAGTATGAAGCAGTATTATGAAGCATGTGTGTGTGCATGTGTGTGTAAATTTATTAAAATGTGAAGTTTTGGGGTACCTGGGTGGCTCAGTTGGTTAAGCATCCAACTCTTGATTTTGACTCAGGCCATGATCTCACGGTTGGTGGGATTGAGCCCTGCATCTGGCTCTGCACTGGCAGCACAGAGCCTGTTTGGAATTGTCTCTCTCCCCCTCTCTCTCTGCCCCTCCTCTACTCACACATGTGTATTCACATGTTCTCACTCTCTCTCTTTCAAAATAAATAAACTTTAAAAAAATATGAAGTTTAAAGGCGTCTGGGGGAAGAGGTGGTAGATCTGCATAAGTCCCGTAAGATTCAGAGTTGCTAAGACCTATTTGGTTAGATTTTGGTGATTCTGCCTGAAGTCCAATAATAGAAAGGAGCAAGAGGTTCTTGAAATAAAATCATCATAGAGGAAAAAAGGAAGTCTAGTGGAGACTTTCACAATAGTGATGGTGTTCTGGGTCCAACTAAACTTGTGCTCCACAACTGTGGATCCAGCTTACATCCTTTAAATTGACTTTTGTTTTGTTTTGTTTTGTTTTGTTTTGTTTGTTTGTTTGCATTTCTTCAGCTTTACTGAGGCATAACTGACAAAATTGTAAGATAGTTTAAAATGGATAACATGGTGATTTGATATACGTATACATGGTGAAAGGATTCCCCCCACCAAGTTAATTAACACTGACTTTGAGGGTTAATCCAAAAAGCTGTAATTTAGGGAACATAGGCCCTTTTACTTCTGGGCATAGTCAGATGTGTTCCCTGAGAAGTGGGGTTGGCTATATATAGTGTGCCACCCTTCCTCTTCACCTTCAAACCCACAGTTGCCTAGTTATACTTTGAAGACAGGACTAAAAAGAAATATTATTTGTACCACAAACTATAAAGCACAAGACTATTATTAAAAATATTCCTGCAGATATGCTATTGGAGACACCAACATGGCACATTTTCTTGGGAAAAGGGTAGGGAAACCTAGCATAAGGTCAAGGGACAGTTATCTTTTAAACTTTTATTAAAGTATAACATACATACAGAAAACTGCATAAAGCATAAGTATCAATGAATTTTCACAAACTGAACACAGCCATGTAACAAGCATCCAGTTTAAAAAATAACAAAAAACAAAACAACAACAAAAAAACATTACGAGGATCCCAGAGCCCCACTAGTGACCATTCCAGTCATTACACTCTCTACCAGTAGTAACTTCCCATACAATGTAGATGTTTGCCTACTTTTAATCTTTATATAAATAATCAATTTATAGAAACTATCAACATGCACTCTTTTGTATTAAGCATCTTCATATGAGTTTTTTTTTCATATCATTGAAGGTAGTTGTACTTTGCTATCCTCAATATTTTATAACTCATTACATGGGAGAAGGAGACTTCATTATATGCTGATGATAAATTACCTTCCATATGATTAATACTCCATCATCTCATCCATAATTTTGATATTCAAGTTATAATTTTCACTAACTCATTATATTCAACTTGAGTTCAACTTGAGTTCCTTCATACTTATTTATCACACAAAACCATCAATTCAATCTTTTTTGTGTTTAGGTTCAAAAGTGATACACACCACAAAAACAAAAGAGAAAAACAAGGTAAATGACACCATATTATATATAGCAAAAGAGTGATCTTTTAATAAATATAGGACTTGTAAATCAGTGAGAAAAAGTCAAAGAAATGTTTAAAATGCAATGAAAAATGCTTACTTTTTTTTACCTATCAAGTTTGCAAAGATTTTTTTTTTAAATAGGAAATGTATTGTCAAATTGGTTTCCATACAACACCCAGTGCACATCCCAAAAGGTGCCCTCCTCACTGCCCATCACCCACCCTCCCACCCCCCATCAACCCTCAGTTTGCTCTCAATTTTTAAGAGTCTCTTATGCTTTGGCTCTCTCCCTCTCTAACCTCTTTGCAAAGATTTTTTTTTAAAGGATAATACCACAACCATTTATTTTATATACAGTCTTACCATCTTAGGCCCAGAGGTAGTTATTTGGTTGTTGCAGAGGAGTAAGTGGATAGGTAGATAGTTGGAAAAATGGATGGATAGATACACAGATTGTTACATAGACAGGCTGATGTGTGCATAGAGAAATCCCTGAAAAGGATAGATACACAAGTATCAACAGTAGTGTTCTCTGAATGTTGAAATTCTGTTTATTTTGTCTTCTCTCTCTCTCTCTCTCTGTCTCTCTTGCTGATTTGTATTAAAATTAGAAACTAATGGGTGTTTACATATATAGTTGTGGGTTCGGTTTCAGCTTTGTCCAGCAAAGCCAAGGACGGCAGAAAGTATTACTCAAGACTCCATGCAAGTCAAGAGAGGTGAGAGGGAGGCCAAGGGAAGTCTCCCTGACCTGCTCTCAGGCTCCCGTATTTATTGAGCATACATTCAGGGAAACATTGCACAATATGTCAGTATTGGCTACGTGCCAGTAAGAACGTATAGAAAGCGTGCAGAAAAACAAGTTAAGACAGGATAAAATATTCCATGAGATAACATGGTCTAAGGAATTTATGAGTATAGGTAGGACCTAACTCCTAGATACACATTAACTAGATAAGCAAAGTGTGGCTGCTGTTTTCAGCAAGGCCAGAAAGCAGTGTTCTGCTTTCCAATGCATTTCCTATAATCTCCTAACCCAGGACATAGCTATTTGATTTCCAACATATAATAAGAAAAAAACAATAATAGTTTTAAAAAGTGAATCAAGACTTTCAGTCCAGCATACAAAGACCTTGGAAGTTGTCACTTCCATTCTCATAACAGGAAAAAGCTGAAAATCAACAACCATTTTTAGATGCATCAGGGAATGATGTCTCAGGGCAAACCGGTGTCAGTCCTCAAAACTGGAGAGGCAGACAGGCGGTTACAGGAGATCACAACTGACCAGGGAAAATCCCAGGAACAGAAACCTCTACAGGACCCAGTGCTGGGGTAAGAAATCTTGAGCTATAATTGACAAATTGCTAGAGGCTCAGTGTAGACAAGCTTCACAATGACAACTCCAGGGGAGGCCAGTGTTAGGGGCAGGCCCCACACTTTTGTGAGTTTTACCTCCAGAATCTCTACTAGATTCAGACTAGATTCAAAGATCTGAGAAAAGTCCCTTCCTGCTTTTCACAGAGGAAAGGGAAAAGAAACTATTTTTAAATATGCCCAGAATATTCTCTTCTTTGTAAAAAGACTAGGCTTTAAGAGAAGCAATAGAGCCAAACTGACCAAGGTTTTACCAAAGCCTAACCAACTCAAGCCTCCCTCTAGCTTGAGAGAGGGGAAAATAACTTGTAAAGGTTACAGCCCAGGAGCCACAGGATCCCTAGAAGACTAATACCTAACCATACACTGTCCAGTGCTTCCCCTCACCCAGGTATAACCACCACATCAGTAGTGCTAAGTAACAACAGAGGATTACATGGGAAGGAGCTACACATCTCAGATCTTAAGATGCCTAGGTTGTCTCCCCAAGACAGCTGGGGAGATAAAAACAAGAACCTCAGGGAAAATTTATCAGCAATTCTATCGCTGATAACTACAGCAATAGAAAACAGTAAACACAGTCTAACCCCTAGGCAGATAAACATAAACCACACACTGAATGCTTTTTTACCTCAGTTACTTTCCAGAACATCATGTATGTCTGGCTTTCAACAAAAAATTGCAGATATAGAAAAAAAAAAAAGAAAAAGAAAAAAGAAAAACAGTTTAAAGAGAGATAAAGCGTTAGAATCAGACTCAAATATGGCAGAGATAGTGAAATAATCAGACCAGGAAATTGAGAAAAGTATGGTGAATAAGCGAAGGCTTCTAATAGGAAATGTTGACAACATATAAGAGCAGAGGTATGATATAAACAGAGATATGGAAACTCTAATAAAAAGTCAAAAGGTGGGGCCTCTGGGTGGCTTAGTTGGTTAAGCATCTGACTTCAGCTCACCTCATGATCTCACAGTTTGTGGGTTCAAGCCCCGCATCGGGCTCCATGCTGACAGCTTGGAGCCTAGAGTCTGCTTCAGATTCTGTGTCTCTCCCTCTCTCTGTCTGTCCCCTGCTTATGGTCTGTCTCTCTTTCTCAAAAATAAATAAACATTAAAAAATGTTTTTAAGTCAAAAGGAAAGGCTATAAATAGAAAAAAAAATACTGTAGCAGAAATGAAGAATGCCTTTGATGAGCTTATCAATAGACTGGACATAGCCAAAGGAAAAAAAAAAAAATCAGTGAGTTTGAAGAAGTATCAATAGAAAATTCCAAAACTAAATTGTATAGAGAAAAAAAAAAAAAAGAACAACAAAAAAGAAACAGAACAAACTATCCAAGAACTGTGGAACAATATTAAAGGTGTGATAGATAAATAATGAGAAGACTAGAAAGAGAAGGGAGACAGAAAGGAAGAATTGAAACAATGACTGATTGAAGCAACAATGACTGTTAATTTCCAAAAATCAGTGCCAAATTACAGAGCCACGAAGCTCAGAGAATGTCAAACAGAGTCAATACCAAAAAATCTGAGCGTAAGTATATTGCCTTCAAACTGCAGAAATCAAGACCAAGAGAAAATCTTTAAAGAAGCCAGAGGGGGAGAAACTCCTTACCCATACAGAAGAGCAAGATAACAGTTACACCAGACTTATTTTCAGAAAGCATGCAAACAAGAGAATGGAGTGAAATATTAAGTATTTGCATGGCTAATTTGGAAAACCATTCTGCGTTTCCTACAAAATGAAACATGCTCTTACCATATATTTACCAAAATGAGTTGAAAACATGTCTACACAAAAACCTGGACATAAATGCTTATAGAAGCTTTATTAACAATTGTCAAAACTTGGAAAAAAGCAAGATGTTCTTCAGCAGGAAACTGTGGTCCATAAACTGGAATATTTTTCATCAATAAAAGGAAATGAGCTGTCAAGCTACAAAAAAGACATGGGTGAACCTTAAATGCATAGTGCTAAGTGAAAGCCAATCTAAAAAGGCCATGTACTACATGATCCCAGCTCTGTGACATGCTGAAAAAGGCAAAACTAGACAGGAAAAATATCTATAGTTTTCAGGGTTTGAGATAGAGGCAGGAACTGGTGAACAGGTGGAGCACAGGAAATTTGGGGAGCAGTGAAGCTAATCTGGAGGATATCATAATGGTGGATACATGTCCTACATTTTTCAAAACCCATAAAATTACAGCACAAAGAGTGAACCCCAGTGTTTGCTGCTGACTTTAGTTAACAATGATGTATTAATACTGACTTCTCAATTGTAACAAAAGTACTACACTCACATAAAATGTTAATAATAAGGGAAACCACAGGGTGGGTGAGAGACCATATGGGACATCTCTGTACTTTATGCTCAATTTTTCCGTAAACTTAAAGCTTTTCAAAAATCCTATTAATTTTTTTTTAACCTCAGATAAAAACATCTTTTTAAAGTGAAATAGAGGGCATGTCCCAGGAGCAATGAGCCCAGAAAAATGTCTGATCACAAGGACGCACCAATGTCATATGACAGTAGAAGATAAAAATGAATTCTATCCGCATAACGTCAGGTCCAGTCTTGCAGAAAACCTGCTGGTTATTTCACTGCATGTCTTTGTTCACTGTATAGTCATGACCTTGAAATAAAATATGATAAAGCCTATTTATTAGTTTTCTGTTGTATTCAGTATACTTGGTTTATTTGCCTTATATGGTGGATGGGTTTTTGACATCTGAAATCGGAGTGGTGAAAACCAAAGTCCCACAAAAATGAATTGCAGGCATTTTTATCTCTTTGAAGGATGAAGCTAATGCCCTGTAGGCCATGAATATAGTATTGGGAAATCCTGCCATTCATTTCTCCTGGATGGGAATAAATACATTCAAAATAATTCTTCAGAGAAGGAGAAAAAATCAGAATTCCATTTTTAAGGATTAGTTGTACTACTCTATGTGTATACCCCTATGCTGTTTTGATGCATGATCATGTATTCAGTGTGCACATTAGACAAACGAGTACATCATGAGATTTCATTATTGCTATGGAATACATTTTTCTAAATATACTATTAATATACTAAATATAGTCCTGTATTAATAGGATAAGTGGTTGGCCAGAAAAAAAAATGGAATAAGGTAAAAACATTGTTTTCATTGGGAAAGACTGTTTCTTTAATTGACCCATTCATTTGGTATATATTTCCACCAACATGTATGGAAGCTTGCTGTACTGAAGGCTAAAAACACAAAGATGAATACGATGCTGTCCCTGTGATGGAGAAATTCTTATCTTGGGATGAGTGGGATGGAGACTTATAAGGATAATTATCATGAAAATGATGAGATCTCTAATGGAGCTGTAATATAGTGCTTTGGGGAGTCATTGGTTAGTTATGATTATCCCAAGGAAGAAAGACTTAAGAGAACAGAGATCTTTTTCTTACATACAAAAGCCAAATATGGGCTGGATTTGACTTAAAGACGCTGAGTGAAAATGGTATGACATATGCCAGTGATTGTAAAGTAACTATTTTAGGTTCCTATTTTCCTCTTTAAATACATCCTACCATGCTAGTTCTTCTGTACCCAAACAAAAACTTGTATGGACCCCATGACTTCTCTGTTCGGTCTTAGGTGAAACATCCTATGGGCTACAGTAAATCCCAAACATAATTTTGATCAAATATGCACTTGCAAGACATAATCAAACTACACATCTAATTTGAAATTGAGGATTCTTTTTTCCAGGCTCCTAGAGGTGGGAAGGGAGGCAATTGTTGTTTTCTTCTGCCTTTTCCAATCTAGCTTCTTATTCCCTATTCCCATCTCACTAGCCATGATTTCTGACACATCCAGGGATAGAGTGGTGGGAGCTGGAGACGCTAGGAGCAGATATCTTCTTAACTGACTTGACTGATGGGTTGACTTAGCTTTCATAACCCCTGGGTTTAGAGATGTGCAAAAGTACCTTTCTCTTGTGGGAACTTGTGTAGGCCCTTGGCTGACCACACCTCTATCTCTGGGGATTTATTGCTTGCAGCTGTCTTTGATTAGGGACAATAGATCCCTAATCTGGTTAGCTACATAATTCTTCCTTAGCCCCTAGGGTTGTAGCAATAGCTACAGCACTCCCTGCTTACTTGTGGTTTGACTTTCTGCAGTTTCACTTACCCAAAGGTCTACCATGGGGCCAGAAACAGATGATCCTTCTGATGGATGGTCCGAAGGTTAGTAGTAGCCTAATACTGTATCACAATGCCTACATCAGTCACCTCACTTCACCTCACCACATAGACATTTTATCATCTCACATTGTCACAAGAAGGGTAAGTACAGTGCAGTAAGCTGGTTTAAAGAGGGAGCAACTGGGGCGGCTGGGTGGCGCAGTCGGTTAAGCGTCCGACTTCAGCCAGGTCACGATCTCGCGGTCCGGGAGTTCGAGCCCCGCGTCAGGCTCTGGGCTGATGGCTCAGAGCCTGGAGCCTGTTTCCGATTCTGTGTCTCCCTCTCTCTCTGCCCCTCCCCCGTTCATGCTCTGTCTCTCTCTGTCCCAAAAATAAATAAATGTTGAAAAAAAAATTAAAAAAAAAAATAAAGAGGGAGCAACCACATTCACAAAACTTTTATTACAATATATTGTTATAATTGTTCTATTTTACTCTTAGTTATTGTTGTTAATCTCTTAGCGTGTCTAATTTATAAATTAAACTTTATCATAGGTGTTTATGTATAGGAAAAAAAAATCATGGTACATAGAGTGTTCAGTACTATCTGCAGTTTCAGGCATCCACGGGGGTCTTGAAATGTATGCCCTGAATAAGGGGGGACTATTGTATTTGCTGTCTCTTCATCCCTCCAGGAGGACCTCTTGGATAGGTACCTTAGAAGACCCATCCAGCTTTCTCTCCTCTGAACTACAACTGGACCTCTGGAAGCCCATGTTCTCTGTCCCATTGAACCCTAGGAGCACACTCATTTGCAAAACTTCAACTCTTTTTTGTTGCCACAGGCTGGTTAAGCTGCCTCTTGTGCTAGTTTTTTCAATATTGGGCCATCACCAATCTATGGTGTCCCTGACACATACACATAGTAGGAGACACATACTAAAGTCTCACAAAAGTCTCTTAAAGCCCTTCTCTCCTGGCTTGGACAGAGATAAAGCTGGACTTAACTGAAGTGCTCTTTTCTACAGTTCCCACCTGTTCTCTGACTCCTGATGTATTCATTCTGTCCACCCATCCCCAGATTTAGCAAGGGATTTAAGACTTCTCCATTGTACTAGTTAGTACCTCCAGTCATTGATAGAACCAGTGAGAGCAGACACTCGTGTCTTATTCTCATTCTTAGGGGAAAGGGCTTCATGTTATACCATTAACTGTGATGTTGGCTAAAGGATTTTCAAAAATGAGTGGGAGGGTTAAGGATTGTCTGGTTCTTGGCCTTCTATTTGAACTTTTCTACCACTCTACCTAAAATGAGCCTTTCCGTTCTCAAAATATTGCTACATTTGGAAGTTGCTGAGAACATATATATCCACTTATTCAAGTTAAAATTTTGTTTTCATTAGCTCTATAAATTAAGAAAAAATTAACTATAACTATATTCTGTAAGTGTAAGAAAAAAACACTTTGTATTATGTGTACTATCCAGGTAGGGAAAAAAAAGTATTTAGCTAGCTACATACAATCAAAATTTTTTTCTGCTGCAAGACAGCAAAACAACATGTATATAATTTAAAGGAATAAAGATTATATGTAATTTGTCTTTCATGTACAATGAAAATACAGAAATTCTCAGGTATAAGTGAAACTATGTTACTATATCACCCACATAACTGTTTTGGGGGGAAAAAATCTTACTTGAGAACTACTCCAGTTGACCAAAGGTAAATGGAATTAATAATTCATATATGTGAAAACCATGATCTAAAAGAGTGGTGGTATATGTGGAAATCATTCACATGTTTATTTTAATATGCAATAAATAAAACCTTATGATAATGGTAGAATAGATAGCTCTGAAATGGACATAAGCATATTTAAGCTCTTGATATATAATAAACATCACATAATAATGAGCACAAGGTAGACTATTCAACAAATGCTCTTAAAAGGAGTCAGTTGGAAAAAATAACTTTTCACCTTATTCACATCAAAACATATAAAATTCATTTAAAAGGCATATTTTTTTTTTCAACGTTTATTTATTTTTGGGACAGAGAGAGACAGAGCATGAACGGGGGAGGGGCAGAGAGAGAGAGGGAGACACAGAATCGGAAACAGGCTCCAGGCTCTGAGCCATCAGCCCAGAGCCTGACGCGGGGCTCGAACTCACGGACCGCGAGATCGTGACCTGGCTGAAGTCGGACGCTTAACCGACTGCGCCACCCAGGCGCCCCAGAAAAGGCATATTTTTTTTTATAAAGGAAAGGAAAAGAAACGAAGGAAGGAAGAAAGAAATCAAAATAAAAAAGGTGCAAAAACCTGATTTAAAAATATATTTACATTTAGTTAATGTTAGGATAGGGGAAACTTTTTGTGCCTAAAGACAGCAAAAGAAATCACAAAGATAAGTGGCAAATAAATTTAACTTAAAAATTAGTTTTTATGTTTAAAAACAAAAGGAGAATAGATAATCTTTGAAAATTATTTGGAACAAGCATGACAAATAAATTTTAGTGTTCTTAATGTATAAAATAATATATAATTCAGAAAGGAAAAATACTGTGACTTCACATAAAAAGTGGAAAAAAGCATTAAACTGACAATTCACACGCAAAAATATAAATGTCTATTAAAAATAGGAAATACGTTTAGCCTTTCTAGTCATAAAAAGAGCAGCTTAAAAGAAAGATATGCTGATTTTCTTCAGTCCATTAAAATGGGCTGAAATTTAAAAGTTTAAATTAATCCGGGGTGCCTGGGTGGTTCAGTTAGTTGAGCGTCCGACTTCGGCTCAGGTCATGATCTCGCTGTTTGTGGGTTCAAGCCCCGCGTCAGGCTCTGTTCTGACAGCTCAGAGCCCAGAGCCTGCTTCGGATTCTGGATTCTGTGTCTCCCTCTCTCTCTGCCGCCCCCCACCCCCCGCCCCACCACTCACACTCTGTCTCTCTCTCCTTCAAAAGTAAATAAACATTAAAATTAAAAAAAAAAAAAAACAGTTTAAATTAATCCTACATAATCCTGCCAAGATCAATAGGGAGAGAATCACTCCTAAGTGTTATGGTAGATGTGTGCATTGACATTACATTCCTGAAAAGTAAGTAAGCAGTATGTTTTAAAATCTTTTAAAACAGTAAGTTAATCTATCCTAAACTAGGCAAAATTACAGTGGTTAAATATATCCAGTATATACAGTGGTTAAATATATATAAATATATATTTTTATAAATAAAAATCTGAACTAGCATAGATATTCAAAAATAAGAGGTAGTTAAATAAGGTGTATTCATAATATAAGCTATTATATAACCATTCAAGATGAGCATTTCAAAGAATTTTTTTTAATGTCGAGAAAATTTGGGGCAGCTGGGTGGCTCAGTCAGTTAAGTGTCCGACTCTTGATTTGGGCTCAGATCATGATGTCACAGTTGGTAAGATTGGACTTCACATTGGACTCCATGCTGACAGCACAGATCCTCCTTGGAATTCTCTCTCTCCCTCTCTCTCTGTCTCTCTTACAAAAATAAATGTAGAGAAAACCTATGCTGAAATATGAAATGAAATTATATGCGTATATAATTATATTTAATATGATCCCAAGTTTGTTTTAAAAAAAGACAGCTGTTTAGAGAAGCAGTTAGGAGAGAATATGCCAAATGTTGATTTGTAGTAATTGTTGGGTATTTGATATATAGGTAATTAAAATTTTCTACAAGGAGCATGCATCACATTTATACTTGAAAAACTACACTTGATCAAATAGTCTTGGAACCACTTAATTGAGCCATAACATCCCAGATGAGGGAAGGCACACTTCTGCCATGCTCTGAAGTGGTCACAACATACTTAGAGAGTGGTACCTCACCCCAGGCACGGCATTCTCAGGGCTAACTAGAAATGCTGGCCATCTTGTGAGGAGCGTGAGTAGGATGATGGGAGGCGGGCAGGAAGGTGTGATAACATGTGCAAGAGTGAGAAGGGCTAAGAAATTAAGCTTAAGGCAGAAAAGCTGGATGCTGTTAATCATCTGTTTTCAAGTATCTTAGCAGCTGTCCCTGGAAAAAAGAGAATTATCCTTCTTTGGATAAAAAGGAGGCAGATTTTCTTTAAATGAAGAATGTTTTTATCCCTTTAATTGTTCAGTGGATGGCATCAGAGAGCAGGGAGATCTCATGTTCTGAATAGCCCAGGACTGCTGCATAAGGTTCCGTTCTCTTAGGTCAGAACTTGGACCTTACCTCCCTCCTCCCCCACCTAACATGATTCAGCGCTTCTCCCTCAGGGAGGATGCACTCGGAAAGTTATTGGTTAAAGGACTTCAGACGGAAATTCGAGAGCATCATATTTCAGTCAACATAATGAAAAGAAGTGATACGTGATGCTTTTTTATCTATACAGATCTTAAATTCAGTACATTATGGATTATATGTGTAGTAAGCTCACTAGGCACACAGACGGAAGAGGGAAGAAGAGGTTTGGAGGTTAAATCCATCAACAGGAAGGTTGCTCCTTGATTGCACACGTTTTTTGGTGAACCAAAGTCTATTACTTTGCATGTGGAATTAATATCTGATATCCTTTTAGCCAATGATGTGGTGTTGGGTAGGACCAGAGCATGGTTTTCACACATGTGAGAGCAATCACCTAAATTGTCTCAATGCCACTCAGCCTCAGAAGCAGTGACAGCTCTCTGGAGTAACTCCAGAAAGGAGGATGGATGCATTCCCAGAGAACTTGACTGAATATTTTTTTTAGCATGTTTCATAGTCAACATAGCTTTTCATATATTTTCCATTTCTAAAATAGATAACGTGCTTTTGAAATTTGGTGTACATTAAGTGACTGCTCCTTTTTCTTATTGGATCAAAAACTGAATCGATTTTTGCAAGCAGTACTGCTGTTTTCTGGCTGTTGTTATTGTGAGGAGTGGTGGTCAGTTTTCAAATAACTTATGCCATTGGCTTCATTAACTCAAATATTGAGAATGTTGGTAGTTTTTGTGTGAATGTGGACCTAGTAGCTACATCTTACTTTATGTTTGAGAGGATATTATCATCATAAAAATAATATAAATTTCGTAATAATTTCATGTTCATATAATGTTTGGTTATCCTGAGGAAAATGTCTCCACTCCACCACAGAAATTTCTGATAAGACTATTCTTTATTTACTACTTTAAAGAAGTGATTGCAACTTGGGATACACTCTCCACAGGAGACAATATTTTCTTCGAGAGAAAATATATTTAGCATATTTTCTTTCTGAGAAAATGAGGCCTAGAAACCTCTTAAAATATGCAAGTAGTTATGTGATTTCTTCATATGACATCCTACATTTTATCTCTTCGTTTTAAAATGCTTAAAAATGGGCCAGAAACGGATACCTGTGTGGCTCGGTCGGTTAAGCGTCAGACTTCGGCTCAGGTCATGATCTCACAGTTCATGAGCTCAAGCCTCACCTCAGGCTCTGTGCTGACAACTCAGAGCCTGGAGCCTGCTTCAGATTCTGTGTCTCCCTCTCTCTCTCTCTGCCCCTTCCCTGCTCATGCTCTGTCTCTCCCTCTCTCAAAACAAATAAACATTAAAAAAATAAATAAAAATAAAAATGGCCAGAAAAGACTTACATGATTGATTATGTGGTATCCTCATCAATCTTCATTAATGTCTGATATTTCACCAGACTAACAAGGGTAATGGCATTGCTCTGCCCTGCACCCCCCGCTCCCCATCAACTTTCAAGTTCCTGAAAAGTAGCACTTAAAGTGACAAAAAAAAAAAAAACCCTAGCAATCCCAGAGACTGAATGGTTGTTTTTGTGCTTTAGAAACAGGAAAGGTGACATTTATATTAATGATTTTTTTGTCTTGGTTGGTTCTTTAGTTTCCCTTTTAATTATGAAGGAGGAGAATGAGGTCCAGGTTGGGGATTTCACCTGCTGCACCATGACGTTTTGATCTCAGTCTGTTTTAATGCGTGGTAAGGCTGCTTCCTCCACCTCGGACTCCACTTCTCACCCATTGTTCTTCATTTTAGGTTTTTGCTATTTTTCCATAGAACTTTGGAACCATTTGTCTAGCATCAGAAGAAAAAAAAAGAGTTTTTAGCATTTTAACTGGATTTGTTAAATTTATACAAAACTTGGGAGAATTGACTTCTTTATGGTGTTGAGTCATCCTATCCATTTGTTCATATCTACTTTTGTGTCTTTCACAAGCATCTTAAATTTTCCTCATGCAGTTTTTACACATTTCTTGTTACATCTTTCTTTCTTTCTTTCTTTCTTTCTTTCTTTTTCTTTCTTTCTTCTTTCTCAATTGTTGTAGTTATAAAAATGGCTTTTCTTTACTTTTATATCTTAAAAAAAGCAACTAGGTATATAATTAAGAAAGTGGACATTAACTTGTATCTTATATAGGTGTGATTTTTCAACTATTTAGGTCATATTATTATTTTTCATTCCCAAAAATTATGATGTGCCCTAAAGAATTTTTGTTTATGTGAGTTTTCTCTATTGGTAGCTACTATATTAAAAATTAAAACTGGGGTGCCTGGGTGGCTCAGTCAGTTCAGCATCTGACTCTTGACTTTGGCTCACATGATCCCAGTGTTGTGGGAGCCAGCTGGAGTTGGGGTTCATGCTGAGAGTGGAACCTAGTTAAGATTCTCTCTCTCTCTCTCTCTGCCCTTCTCCTGCTTGCATGCACGTGTACTCTCCATCCCTCTTAAAAAAAAAAAACTGATATATTTAAAAAAATATTTTTGATTTACTTAAAATGACAACAAACCAGTAACAAAATAAATTAATTAGTAGAATTTCAATGGAAAATGGCATATTTTATATACTAAAGAAAAATTAGCGAGAAGAGTGGCACTGTTTTACACTTTTGCAAATCATTTTAATCATTTTGTTTTTTTGTTTTTTTTTCAACGTTTATTTATTTTTGGGACAGAGAGAGACAGAGCATGAACGGGGGAGGGGCAGAGAGAGAGGGAGACACAGAATCGGAAACAGGCTCCAGGCTCTGAGCCATCAGCCCAGAGCCCGACGCGGGGCTCGAACTTGTGGACCGGGAGATCGTGACCTGGCTGAAGTCGGACGCTTAACCGACTGCGCCACCCAGGCGCCCCTGCAAATCATTTTAATCAGTAGAAGACAGCTGCGTCCTCACGTCTGGTTTCCGATCAATCTGTTGTTGTGTCACATGCCATGTAACTCCTGGGAAACTGCTGTATAGCCATGAGAGAATGACAGTGTAAATGACAAATAATGTCATAGTAGTCTATGAAAATATTTTTGATCTTGCAGAACCCTTGAAAGCGAACTGCTGGTGTAGACTGTTCTTTTGTTTTAAGTAGGAATGATGGAGGAATTTTTTTCTCAGGCTTTTTTCATGTTTTCTCTTCACATGTGTTAATAATATGTGAGTTCTCTTAACGGAGTTCCTAATGCTGACTGATCCCTGAAATCCCAGAATAACCCCCACTTGGTTGTGACGCATTGTTTTCTTAGTGTAATACTGGATTTTGTTTGTTCTTATTTATTTAGGATTTTGATATGGACATTCAGAAGTGAGATTGGGGCCCCTATTAGGTTTCTTTTTGATTTCTGTAACAAAATCGTTCATGTAAAGAAGGGCAATGGTATTTATCTTGGTATGCTTTCCCATGATTCAGAAAATCTTGATAAGGCATTATCTCTCCTTCATGTGATGAGATATAAGGTAGAGCAATATTTGATTGTGAGCTAAGTCCAAATGATAGATTACATAAAGCTTGACAGAAAAATCGTGCTTCTCACTTCTGTCCCCACTCCTCCTACGATGCAAACTCTACAAACCACAGCTTCTCTCCATTTATATTCTCCCTGTCTTGAAAGCTGAGGGCCTGAGGGGAGCTTGCACAGCCACTCAGTTCGATGTACTACATCAGGAGAACAACTACAGCTAAAAACACTTGGCTCCCATACCAGCTTACTGCGTAGGTATGTGATCTTACTAAACACCTTCAAGTCTCAGGCTCCTCAGTTGTGAAAAGTGGGTAGTAACAGCTGCCTCGTAGACCATTGACAATGCACCGAGATAAAGTATGTAAGTTGTTTATATGTACATAGAGCATAGTCAGTGTTCAATAATTGGTAGTTAAAGTTCCTTTGGCAATCATGCTTTTGAAGGGAGACAAGAACGCAAAGGGTAAGATTGTGAAAAAAGTTGGCAGATAAGTATGAGCTGGTGGCATCACTGAAGTCTTTTGGGAACTAAAAGAGCTGGATTTGAAATTCAAAGCTTTAATAAATGTAATAGTGTCTACTTTTACATAAAAAATTATCCCCCCCCCCCCCCATCCAAACTTAGCAGCATTAAAAAAAACCACACGTTTGTTATCTTCCACTGCTTCTGAGGGTCAGGAATCTTGGAGTTGCTTTCCTGGATGGTTCTGGCTCAAGATCTCCCATGAGGCTTTAGGCAGGCTGTTGACCAGGACTGCAGTCGTTTGAAGGAGTTGGGGAATCCACTTCACTCATTCCATGGTTGGGAGGAGGCTCCAGTTCCTGACCACAAAGACCTCTACGTAAGGGTACTCAAGACATAGCTTCCCCACGACACCCCAAGATAGAAAGAGGGCCCCAATCGCCTGGGTGGCGCAGTCGGTTAAGCGTCCGACTTCAGCCAGGTCACGATCTCGCGGTCCGTGAGTTCGAGCCCCGCGTCGGGCTCTGGGCTGATGGCTCAGAGCCTGGAGCCTGTTTCCGATTCTGTGTCTCCCTCTCTCTCTCTGCCCCTCCCCCGTTCATGCTCTGTCTCTCTCTGTCCCAAAGATAAATAAACGGTGAAAAAAAAAAATTTAAAAAAAAAAAAAAAAAAAAAAAAGAAAGAGGGCCCCAAGGACTCCTTTATAGCCAGATTTCAAAGTATCACACCATGACCTCTGCCATAGTCTATGAGTCACACAGACCAATGGCAGTAAAGTGTGATGTGCAGGGGTATGAATACCAGGAGGATATCGCTAGGGAACATCACCTACCATCTTGGTGAGTAACTCCCACAGTGAAATTTAGTCACTGGAAAGAATTTGAAAACAAAACTGGATAGAAAAGAGGAAACCAGGTCCGGTCCTACCATGAATGAAATCCCTGTCATTGCTATGGGTGATCCATGCAAGTGCTGAGGGCACTGCCTCTAGGAACCTCTAAGTAGGAAGTGGAGACACAGGGTTCTAAGTCAATGGGAGAGAGGAAACTGTATACATGTTTCACAGTTGTGCCAGGTGATCTCCTTGCCAAATCCCCAGAGAAGGAACATGAAGGTATAATTCCTAAACTAAAGAATGCCTCTTGCTGCCTATATTGACCTTTAGGCAACATTTTTCAACTTTAATTTTCACATTTTTCAAAATGTATTTATTTTGAGACAGGATGTGAACAGGGTAGGGACAGAGAGAGAGGGAGAGGGAGAATCCCAAGCAGGCTCCGCACTGTCAGCACAGAGCCCGACGCAGGGCTGCATCTCACAAACCATGAGATCATGACCTGAGCTGAAACCAAGAGTCAGATGCTTAACTGACAGAGCCACCCAGGTCCTTAATTTTCACATTTTTAAGAGAGCTAAAAATTTCTGCCACAATACTGAACAAAACAAAATTAGGAAGAGGAGTATGACAGTACCTCATACAAATGATTTTTATTACTGAGAATGAGATGGCAGGCATGCAGGAGCACCCATTCCTTATAAAAATACGGAGTCCTCACCCCTGCAGTTAGCTTGCTCCTGACTATGTCCACCCCAGTGCCAGGCACATGGTTGATGCTCTGTGGATACGGTTTGAATTTATGAGCAAATTAATAATACCTGCTCTCCCTCTTTCCTACATGCACCTTTTGGGTGGCACTCAACACACGGATGCAGGACGTAGGACAGGTTTTTCTGTCACAGGGCTCTGATATTTGAACCAACCAGGGCATCAATGACCAGGTCTGAGTCAACAGAACTTTGTCAGCTATCACAAAGCTCATCGATTTATGGCATCGTCTGTGAGCTCCAGATACTTAGCTCTTCAAGCTGTGCTTCTGTTCAAACGTACATTATTCAGCGGAAACACATGTGAAATACTTGCCACATGGATTCTTCTCTGCAAAATGTAAGGGAATAATAGTACTTGTAGATTCATGTCAATAACAATAAGATCATTGATTAATACCTTTATACAAAGGCATTTTACATTCATTATGTCACTCATTCCTTACAGAGATTTTGTAGGGTGGGTAATTATTGTCCTTACTTTACAAGCAAGACTGTGAGGAGTTGAGTTTTGTTAACCATCACAGGACTTAGACTGAATTCCTTACTTAGGGCTAAAAGCCTGGCATTTGCTCCAAAACCCCATGCAATCTCTATTTAAATAGTAATCAATCATTCTTTGTAAATTCATAATACACATCTGTCTATTTTATTGCACCAGCGTCAGCTTTGTGCATAGCAACTAGTTGTTTTTTTTTTTTAATTATTAATTGAACTTTTCATTTGTTATGTGGTCTACTGTGCATTGCAAGTGCCCTCCTGCTTAACCCACCCCCCATCCTCTCCCCTCTGGTAACCATCATTTTGTTCTCTGTAGTGAAGTCTGTTTCTTGGTTTGCTTCTCTTTCTTTTTTTTTTTTTTCACTTTGCTCATTTGTTTTGTTTCTTAAATTCCACATATGAGTGAGATCATATGGTATTTGTCTTTCTCTGACTTATGTCACTTAGTGTAATATTCTCTAGCTCCATCCATGCCATTGCAAATGGCAAGATTTCATTCTTTCTTCTTGTTTGATCTCTGAGGCAGGCAAATAGCAGTACATGTCTGTTATCACAACATCTCTGAAAAGGAGCTAAGTATTATAGCCATGTTAGCCTGCTGGAAAGAGCCATGATGTGGAATGTGCTGTATAAGTGGGACAGGCATAAAACCTAGAAACTCCCAGGGCTGACTCTGGACTTGAACGAGCAGGTATAGTAGTCTATAGATTGTGTGTGTGTCAGGGGGTAGTTTTTACTTCTGTACTGTATGCATAATTTATGTACATAATTCCATGTGTTCATTTGGAGCTCTAATATATTTCCTAATATATTTCCTAATATTGTTGAAAAGTCTCCATGATATTCCTGTTGTAACTTTTGGCATTGTCAGTTTTGGGGTGTCCATGAGAAACAAATTATGCTGAAGTCAATAGAAATGCTGCAACTTTCTGTCCTCAGTGCTCAAGTAGGCCTACCAGTGGTCCACAATCCAGCTTCTGATTCTTTTCACTGTTTTAGGAAATCTAAAATGTGTTAATCCAAATTTAAATCTTCTTTTGTATTATGAAAAAAGAACAGCTTTTCTATCATTCTGATCTGTTCCTTTGGATTAAAAAATATTTTGACAATGTAACTATCATGAGCCTCTGTGAGTGAAACTGTTCTTTTTTGCTCCCTGGTTACATCTTTTATGCTTCCTCTGTTCTTTCTATCCTGGAATAGATTTGGAGATACAGTGTCCTATTATTATGTAATATCTGATGCTATTTATGTGAGCCATGGCTAGAGTGAGAATAAAAACTGTCTTCCCCCTTATTAACTTGGTGTTTCTATAGCCTGTGTGTTGGCAGCTTTTCAAAATGTTGTGGTCAGATTTCTATCCTGTTCCTTCTGAAATGGTGAGGGTGTGGATGTGGTTGTGGAGGTCCTGGGAGCAAGGCCCTAGGGCCACAGCCAACATCTCAGGGAAGTGAGTAGAGGACAGTCTTGGTCTTGCATCTGCTGGGCATCTGGGCAAGTGCTAGGAAGAAAAGAAAACCATTTCTATGATAGCTGAGGTAAAGTCCTGTGTGCCACCACAGTCGCCAGTAACTGGTCTTTTACTATAGGCAGAGAAGTAGAATAAAAATATTTGGAGAATCTGAGAGTCTATGGAGTTCTTTGAACTTCCTTACAATTTTTCCATAGGTTTGAAATCAAATGAAATTTAAGTTAAAAACATGTGTGCATGCGTGTGCACACACGCACGCACAAGTGCACATGGTCTATAAAGGGATAGCTGAGCAAGCAAAAATGGGCTCAATCTGCCAATACTGCCAGCATGGATTCTGATTCCATAGGGAACAGTGATTATTTGGGCTCTGTTTTTTCTGTTCATTTGATTTTCCTCAGATACAATTTCCCCAAATTGTATTGAAGGAAACAAGGAAACAAGGAAAGAAAGAAAGAAAGAAAGAAAGAAAGAAAGAAAGAAAGAAAGAAAGAAAGGCTGTGCTCTCTTAATCCAATGTCAGGTGTCAGCTTCAAATGAACTTTCTTTTTCTGATAAACATAACTAAATTGAAATTTAAAACAATCTAAATTAATGAGAACAAAAATAAATTCTCTTTCAAGCCCAGAAAGCTCTAAAAATTTCTCCTCGGCTCTGCTATTCCCTTTCAACAATTTTATGTATCTTCTCACAAGTCACAGCTAGATTTTTCCAAATTACATTTCATGTAATAAACTCCAACATAAAGACATTTGTCATTACATATTTTCAAACGTTAGAAGCTAGCCCTTTGAGAAGCGAAAAGTTAAAGCAGTCATTGAGGAAGGCAAACTCAAACGTATGAATCTGGTGCCTGACTTGATGGAGCCGAAGGATTTTGAACTGAACGGAGCTCTCTGCACTCTTCCCTCCACAATACTTTATAATTAGTCCCCCAAAGGTACTCACTCATTTATTGATTAAATATGGTATCTGGTCTTTAATTGCTAAAGTTTGTTCGTTTTGTTTTCTGGTTCCATTCGGTAACTTCCTCAAATTCTAACAGTCTGAAAGACCCAGTTTCCTGCTGTGTAATTATTTTCTGTTTGTCAAACTTTACTTCCAATAATAATAGCAGCTAACATGTGCTCCATGTATTTTGCGTGTCAGGAACATGCTAACCCCTTACACACATTATTGTGTACAACAACGAGTTTGGTGCCGTTACTCTCACCTCCACTATGTAGGAGACACTCAGGCTCCCAGGGGCTACTTAACTTTTCCAGGAGTTAATACAGCCCATGATCCTAACTGTTTTGTAGTCATGTTGTTTCTCTTTTTTCATGTGGTAGTAACATTTTAAAAGATAGCATAACCCTTTCAATAAGTGACTTATTAGAAGATTTTCTACATTCTAAAGAATGTACATAGATGGGGTAATTTTAGGGGAAAGTGTGATGCTTGTAGCAGCTAAGGTTGAATGACTTCTGTTAGAGAAGTTTCAGAAGGAATCTTGAATTGGGTGCTAGGTTTGACCAGATAAAATTGATGCCTTCTTCTAATGTGCAAGTCTTTGATGTTTTGTTTCAGCAAAAATTAGTTTCAGAATGACTGAACCTGTGTGGTTTATAAAATGCTTTACAAAACTCAAATGACAATGGCTGCAAAATGACAAAGTATTCCATGATGTAAGAACTGTTCTTATTATCTGTATTATTTGTATGCTTTATATCTTGAATCTAGATTTTTTTCCTAGGGGGTTTTAATCTTTAATTCCATAATACAGAGCAAGGAAGAACAGTGATAACAGAATGAGTCCTTTGGAAATTAAGCTCTTTTATTCTCTGTCTAAAACTCACATTTGGTTTTAATTTTATATTATAGTAAGAATACTTAACACGAGATCAGATCTCTACAGCTTACTCATTTTCCTTAACTCAAATGATAAACCTGTTCATTAGAAATTCCCTATTTCCACTTCCCTCCAGCCCTTGGAAACTATCATCCCACTTTTGGGTTCTGTGAATTTTACTATTCTAGATACCTCATAAAAGTGCACTCATGTAGTATTTGTCTTTCTGTAACTGGCTTGCTTATTTATTTATTTATTTATTTATTTATTTATTTATTCATTTAATTTTTGAATAGAGTTGACATTAGTTTCAGGTGTACAGCTTAGTAATTTGACAGTTTCTACACTATGCTATGTTCACCACAATGTAGCTACCATCTGTCCCATTACATGGCTATTACAATATGATCCGCTATATTCCTTATGTTGTGTCTTTTATTCCCATGACTTCATCATTCCAAAACTGGAGGGCTGTATCTTCCTCTCCCCTTTACCCATTTTGCCCAACCCACTCTCCTCCCCTGTGGCAATCGTCAGTTTGTTCTCTGCATTTATAGTTCTGATTCTGCTTTTTGTGATTCATTTCATTTTTCCATAAGTGGAATCATATGGTATTTCTCTTTATTAGTCTGACTTATTTCACTTAGCATCATACCCTCTAGGTTCATGCATGTTGTCACAAATGGCAAGATCTCATCATTTTTATGGCTGTACAATATTCCATTGTTCCGTATTTTTCTTATCTATTTGTATATTGATGGACACTTATGTTGTTCCCATGTCTTAGCTATTGTAAATAATGCTGAGATAAACATGGCACATATATCCCTTTGAAAAATGTTTTTGTATTCTTTGCATAAATACACAGTAGTAATTGCTAGATCATAGGTTAGTTCTATTTTTAACTTTTTGAGGAAACTCCGTACTGTTTTCCACAGTGGCTGCACTAGCTTTTATTCATTCCCACCACCAGTGAAAGAGGGTTCCTTTTTCTCTACATCCTCACCAACACTTGTTTTTGCTTGTCTTTGTTATCTTAGCAGTTCTAACAGATGTGAGGTGATATTTCATTGTGGTTCTGATTTGCATTTCTTAGAGGATTAGTAAGGTTGAGCAACATTTCATGTGTCTGTTGGCCATCTGTATGTCTTTGGAAAAACGTCTATTCAGGGCCTTTGCCCTTTTTTTTTTTTTTAAATAGGATTGTTTGATTTCTTGGTGTTGAGTTGTATGATATATATATATATATATATATATATATATATATATATATATATATGATATTAACCCCTTATGGAATATATCATTTGCAAATATCTTCTTCCGTTCAGTAGGGTGACTTTTTTGTTTTTTGATGGTTTCCTTTACTGTGCAAAATGTTTTTATTTTGATGTAGTGCCAAAGTTTATTTTTGCTATTATTTCCTTTCTTACATGTATCTAGAAAAATGTTGCTATGGCTGATGACAGAGAAATTACTGCTTGTGCTCTCTTCTAAGATTTTTATGGTTTCAGGTCTCATGTTTACCTCTTTAATCCATTTTTCATTTATTTTTATTTATGGTGCAAGAAAGTAGTCCAATTTCATTCTTTTACATGTAGCTGTCCAGTTTTCCCAGCAACATTTATGGAAGAAACTGTCTTTTTCCCATTGTTTATTCTTGCCTCCTTTGTCATAGATTAACTGACCTTATAAATGTGGGTTTATTTCTGGAGTCTCTATTCTGTTCCATTGATCTATGTGTTTATTTTTGTGCCAGGACCATACTTTTGATTACTACAACTTTGTAGTATATCTTGAATTCTAGGGGCGCCTGGGTGGCTCAGTTCGTTGAGCATCCGACTTCCGCTCAGGTCATGATCTCGCAGTCTGTGAGTTTGAGCCCCGCGTCGGGCTCTGTGCTGACAGCTCAGAGCCCAGAGCCTGCTTCCAGTTCTGTGTCTCCCTTTCTCTCTGCCCCTCTCCCACTCATGCTCTGTCTCTTTCTCTCAAAAATAAATAAACGTTAAAAAAAAATTTTTTTTTAAGAAGAAATCTGGAGTTGTTATACTTTGTTGTTCTTTTTTCTCAGGACTGCTTTGACTATTTGAGATCTTCTGCGGTTCCCTGTAAATTTTGGGATCATTTGTTCTAGTTGTATTTTTTTTTTAAGTGCTGTTGGCCTTTTGATAGGGATTGCATTGAATCTGTAGATTCCTTTGGGTAATATAGATGTTTTGACAATATGAATTCTTCTAATCCATGAGCATGGGATATCTTTCCATTTGTGTCATCTGTAACTTCTTTTATCAGTATTATATAGTTTTCAAAGTATAGGTCTTTCACCTGTTTGGTTATGTTTATTTGTAGGTATTTTAATCTTTTTGCTGCAATTGTAAATGGTGTTGTTTCTTAAATTTCTCTTTCTCGACTTCATTGTTAGTGTTTAGAGATGCTACCAATTTGTAATTTTGTACCCTGCAACTTTACTGAATTTATTTGTAATTTCTAGTAGTTTATTGGCGTAATCTTCAGGATTTTCTATGTATAGCATCATGTCATTTGCAAATAGTGACAGTTTAGCTTCTTTCCTTACCAATATGGATGTCTCTTATCTCTTCTGTCTGATGGCTGTGGCTAGGACTTCCAGTACAATTTATCATGAATGAATGTTGAATTTTGTTAAATGCTTTTTTCTGCATCTATTAAAATTATCATATGAGTTTTTTCCTTTGTTTTCTTGACATGGTACGTGATGTGATTGATTTTTGTGAATATTGAACCATCATAGCATCTGAGGAATAAATCCTACATTATTGCGATGAATAATTTTTTAATGTATTTTATGTAGTTGCTAGTACTTTGTTGAGGAGTTTTGAATCTATGTTCATCAGGGTTATTGGCCTATAGATTTTTTTGTGTGTATGATGACTTTG
Organism: Herpailurus yagouaroundi; assembly: GCF_014898765.1. Classification (NCBI taxonomy): domain Eukaryota; kingdom Metazoa; phylum Chordata; class Mammalia; order Carnivora; family Felidae; genus Herpailurus; species Herpailurus yagouaroundi. Next base: position 6,905,243 of record NW_024412436.1, on the reverse strand, counting down.
TGTACTTTTGGTGTCAGGAAAATCCTGGCCTCATAGAATATATTTGGAAGTTTTCCTTTCTTTTCTGTTTTTTGGAATAGTTTGAGGAGAATAGGTATTATTTCTTATTTAAATGTGTGGTAGAATCCACTTGGATCCATCTGGTCCTGTACTATTATTTTTTCATAGTTTTCTGATTACTGATTCTGTTTCATTACTTGTAATCGGTATATTCAGATTTTCTAGTTCTTCCTGGTTCAGTTTTAGAAGATTGTATGTTTCTAGGAATTTATCCATTTCTTCTAGGTTGTCAGCTTATTTAACTTAGCACCATGACCTCAAAGTTCATCCATGTTCTTACATATTGTGGGATTTTCTTTCTTTCTTTCTTTCTTTTCTTTCTTTCATTCTTTCATCCTTTCTTCTGTTAAGACTGAACAGTATTCTATTGTATGCATTTACCACAGTTTATTTATCCTTTCTTTGTCAAGGGACATTTAGGTTGTTTCCACATCTTGACCATCGTGAGTAGTACTGCAGTTAACATGAGAGTGCTTCTATCTCTTCGAGATTCTGATTTCAGTTGTTTAAAACAAATACTCAGAAGTGGGATTGCTGGGTCTTTTGACAATTGTGTTTTTAATTTTTAGAGAAATGTCCATACTATTTTCCATAATGGCAGCACCATTTTGCATTCCCAACAATAGTGTGCAAAGGTTCCAATATTTAACAACAAACTATCTATAGAGGAAATTAGGAAAGTAATCCCATTTACAACAGGACACATAAAAAGAACACAATACTTAGGAATAAACTTAAATAATGAGGTAAAAGACTTGTATATTGAAAACTACAAAATACTGATAAAAAATTAAACAAGGCACAAACAAATGGAAAGACATCCCATTTTTATGGATTGTGTGACTTTATATTGTTAGAAACCCACAAACTTTTGAAAACCAAAAACTGACTTATGAGCTGTGCTATTATGCCCTATAGCTAAGTTGTTTCATCTTAACTCCACTGTGCCTTAAACATCCAGGTAGGGAAAATGGACAGAGGCACAAGTTTTATTTGTCCTTGAAGACTGTAGGTCAAAATGGAGACAGTTTGAATGGAAACTGTAAATGCAGGGGCAGAGGAGTTTGCTCATATTGCCTTCTCTAAAACTGAGCCTTTGTAAGTTCCCAGTGTCCTCCTGCTTTTTAAGTATTCAACCCCCATAAAATCTGGAAGCAATATACCATTAGCCATATATACTTATCAACCAATGGGCTACTTATAGTTCAAGAGAAAAAAATATTTGAGCTAAACTTTCTTGAAACAAATGTTTCTTTGAAGCCTAACTGAAGAATTAGACAATATGTTTCCTGTTCATAATGTAAGATAATAATGATAATTTATGACCAATTGGTCTGGGATTTAAGTTATAGGTACCAATATGCTTGAGCATACACACACATATACCAAAACACAGTAAATAAAACTCATTTCATCTTTTTAGCATGAGTAGTGTTCAGAAATAGCTATTATGTAAAATGTATGATTTCTCTCATTCATTCATTGATTTATTCATTAAATATTCATTAAGCACCTACTACGTAACAGAAAAAAAATGATGGCATTAAACATGACAGGCGAAGCCTCTATATTTGAGGAGCTTACATTTTGGTAGAGAAAGAATAAACAAAGATAATATATAAGAACATTACATGTAGAGGCAAGTGCTATAAATAAAAACAAGGTGATATGGTTGGAAGCATTATGTCGGACCCAAATGGCAAGGGGTCAGCTACACAGTACTTGTGGAAAGAAGTAGCAGCCAGTCCAAAGGGAAAAACCTGACACATGTAAGGAATAGGAGGGAGGTGGATGAGGTTGGACTGAAGTGAGCAGAGGCAAAGAGATACCAAGCAGAGTTGGAAAGGTAGACAGAGGCCATTTATGTAGCACCTTGTAGAACATGGGAAAGGGTTTGCCTTCTCTCTGAAATGTGATAAGAAGAGGCTTGAAGAGGAGAGTGGTGACATGGCTACAGTATTGAAAGGTCAGTCTGGCTGCAGCAGAGAACAACTTGGGTGTAGAGTGTAAAAAGCAAGAAAGGATTGATGAAGACAAATCGAAAGTCTGCTGAGATAGTCCAGGTGGGAGATAATGGCAGCTTGGACCAGGATGGTGGCACGAGGGGGAGCAGATCAATTCAGGATGTGTTTGGAGTAAAGTGCACAACACTTGCTGTTGAATGAAATGTGGGAAGGAAGGGAAAGCAAGCTGTGGCTGACGACTGCCAGATCATAGCATGAGCACCCTGGTGGATGGATATGGCCTTTGCTGCAAAGGCAATGAGGAATGGAATGGGGAGGCGAGGAGGAGCTCAGTGCTGGTCAGTGTCTTTCCTGAGCAACTGATCTAAAACGAGTACTGTGTCTGGAAGGCTTCTCCCACCAGTGGTTGGTAGAGCAGGGGCATGATTGTTCACTTGCAGGATTTGGGGCAGATAGTCCTGTAGGGCACTGCCCAGTGTCTCACTGCACTTCTCTTCCCGCCCCTGAGCACAGAATGAATTGCCAGCTCCCCTTCTGTGTGAAGTCCCCGTATCTCAGAACTCCAGAAAAAGTTTTCATGTCATCTACTCTGATCCACTTAATTAGCCTGTAGATATTTATGTCCTATAAGTGTTCTGAAAGATATGAGAAGTTACCTACATTCCCTTTGTCAAACCTCTTGCATTTCCTTCCTCACATATCCAAAAACCTAATTCTACCTAAAACTTAGCCAAGAATAAACTCCAAAAATTTTAGCCAAAGAAATTGTTAAAAACACCCACACTCTAACTCAGGTGCTTTGGTTGGCTCATTTGCAAAAATATGAGACACTGTGTTCAAGAAGCATTTTTCTGCTTTCCTGACCCCTGTCAGAACCCAAGTAACAGATTAGAGGATGATGGGTTGGTGCTGGGAGGAAGGACACTGAGAGCAACAAAATTGACAACTGACTGGCAGAAGGCAGAGGCATTCAAAAAATGACCTAAAATGTCATGAAAGCTCAAAAACCATTAAGAGTTAAGGCCATCCAGCCTCACAGGCATTGCTGTCTTAAGGGTGGCACAGTAAGTGTAGTTCTCAATAATGACCTTCAATCAACAAGAAAAGATTGCATTGCTTTGGATATAATTGTGCAAGAATCTAGGGATGTGTGGGAATTATTTTAGAATACCTTTTTTTTCCAATGGTGAAAATAAAATTGAGTTTTGGCTCTCAGTGATAAATATTTAATCTGCAAAATAACTTTATGTGAACCTCTCTTTTCTGACACCACTAGATAAATAAAATACTTACTTTTCCTACCTTTGGAAATCAAGTTTAATGCAACAGAGTGTGTCTTTGAAATTCATCTTCTTTATAGAGGTCTTGCTGAGCTGAGTTGTGTGTAAAGACAGCCTTTCTCTGTGTTATCTGGTCCGGAGAGGGAAATATGCCTCTTTTCCATTTGGGAACATATGACTTAAGACTCTCCCATAGCCTTTGTAATTCAAGGCTATTGAATTCAAGGCCAATTCCAATATCCACTGATTTTCATGAAGTTGTTCTTTTCTAGTTGTCCCATTGTCATTTGTTGCAACAATTATTGTAAGCCTTTTGAAGTTACTTATTTGTACTACTTAGGAATTTTAGTTATTTTTTGGTGAGTTATTTATACTATGAGGAATTTTATTTGGTTCTGTTCACCAGTTACAGCACACCATTAAATCGTCAAGACCAACAATAGTATTACCTGCAAAATTGTTTTCACCAATTCAGTTAAGTGATCCATTTTCCTACTTTTCAGCTCTTAACTTTTATGCTGGGGAAATTTCCATTGCCATCAGAGATCTGGTTTAGGTTTATTTCCTTCATGCCTACATTCAACAAACACATTAGGAGTTAAAGTAAAAAAAAAAAAAAAAGTGAAGACATTTGATGATATTAAGCTTATGGACGAGGAATCCCAAAATCATGTTGCTACTCACCCTCCCATGAATGAGATCCCAGAAGGACAGCAACATAATGCCATCCCAAATGCCAGTTAGCTGTAGGTTATGAAAATGCCCTTGATGCGAACCCAGGACTTCCTAGTGCACAGTAAGTTGGAGTGTGTGTGTTCAGTCTAAGAGGGGTCTTTTTCATTCCCCAACTAAAAATCTTCCCATGCCCTCAAATTGCAACCAGCATTTTGTGAAGAAAAAAATCATAGGACATGAGGGAGATCAATCACTTGTATGAGTGGTAGACCCATGCACACCTGCCTCAGGCTTTTGTCACTTCCTGAAAGAGCTCATATTTTATTCAAGGTAAGTATGACAACTCAGCCTCTACCCAGTGATTTTTTTTTTTATTCCAAAGAAATTCTAGCTAGAAATATTTTAAATGTCTAAAAACTGGACATGAAACATGAGCAATGCCTGTGATCACAGAGAAGCCATAGCAAGCTCACTCATTAGGGTCCTCTTGGTAGCTTGTTGAGAACTGTGACAATCTGGCTGTACTTGTCTGCATGGCAGCTGCTAGTCTATAAAAAGGGACTATCACAGAAGGATGAACAGACAGTTACTAGATATTAAGTAGAAGTGGTCTGATTTCAACCAGAACAGATTAAGAGAGTGTGGTAGGATGCACTGGAGAAGAATTTAGAGAAATGTAGTAGATGCTCTGAGTAATGGGATGCCACTCCACCAGGTTTTCCATAACTGACTATCAGACATTGGTTTTGCACACTCAATGATATGCACCTAAAAAGTCAAAGACACAAAAGGATGTGGCTGGCCAGGGACAGATTATTGTATAAGCATTAATGTTGAAGTGTTCTGAGCCATGAACCTTGACAATGACTGCATAAAGAGCTGTATTCTAGTTGGAGAATTCAGTAAAAATACTAAAATTGTGTGTAAATGAAATCCAGGAGCCTTCCCTGATTTCTCTCTTTGGTTACATCTGTTCCTCTCCCAGCCTTCCTCGTCTCGATAAATGGCACCACCTCACCCAGTTGCCAATAACTAGGGGTCATTGTTGACTCTTTTGCCTCCCCATGCTCCTTAACCCAATCCATCAGCAAGTTGTGTTGATTCTGACTTCAAAATGCATCCCTCACCAGGGTGGTACCTCTGTTGCTATCAGAGAGCCTGCACAGACACATCATTGTCACCCGGAGTCCATAATTTACATTGGGGTTCACTCTAATGTAATGGTGTTGTGCATTCTATGGCTTTAAACAAATGTATAATGAGATGTATCCACCGTTATAGTATCATACTGAACAGTTTCACCACTGTAAAAATTTTCTGTGATCTGCCTAAGTCATCCATCCCTCTCCCTAACCCCTGGAAACCACTGATCTTTTTATTGTTTCCATAGTTTTGCCTTTTCCAGAATGTCGTATAGTTGGAATCATACAGGGTAGCCTTTTCAGACTGACTTCTTTCACTTAATAATAGGCATTTAAGGCCCTCCGTGTCTTTTCATGGTTTGCTTATTTCTTTTCATCCATAAATAATATTCCATGGTGTTTCATACCACAGTTTATTTATCCATTCACCTACTGAAGGATGCCACATTTTGGCAGTTATTGTGACTAAACCTGCAATAAACATCCACGTGCAGGCTTTTGTGGGAACATAATTTTTCAGCTCTTTTGGATAAATACTGAGGAATACAATTGCTGGATCAAATGGTGAAAGTATGTTTAGTTTTGTAAGAAACTGCCAAACTGTCTTCCAGAGTGGCTTGTTTTGTGTTGGTCTCAGCCTATCAATAACCAGTGTTATGGTTGGATCAATGATGTGGTTCTTATGTGGTTCTTCTGCAAGTTGCCCTTCCACAACAATTACCAGGAAACTTTGAAAAAAATAATGCTTTACAACTTACAGAAAAAAGTAATTACATAGCACATCTGGGGCCACATAATAAAGTTGAGGAGAGGGGAGAGCGCGTGAGCCCCAGAGTACTGCTTTTCTTGGGGTTGAGGTTGGGGGCCTAGGGTTTCATGGGCTCACTCTTTATTGGTGAATTTAAAGCATAAGAGTGGAGATTTAAACACTGGAAGAGAAAGAACAAAAATAAAATAAAAACAAGTAGCCAAGATGATCAGTATTGAAACCAACCAAGATCTCCAAAACAAAGGAGCATCTGTGTTGGAGACAAACTGCTTCTTTATCTTTGAAGTGGGTTCCTCTTTGAAATGGTTGCTCACTCATCAATGCCCAAATCAGGCACTTGAATTACAAAAAGGTAAAACAAAAACAAAAACAAACCCGTCAAGGCTTTCACTACTGGGCTGTACCATTTTGCATTCCCACCAGCAAGGAATAGGAGCTCTTTTTGCTTCACATGCCCTGTAATATGTGATGTTGTCAGGGCTGTGGATCTTGGCTCTTCCAATAAGCGTGTAGTGGTATTTAATTGTTTGAATTTGCAATTCTCTAGTAACACATGACGTACAGCATCTTTTCTTACACTCATTTGTCATCTGTGTATCTTCTTCAGTGAGGTGTCTGTTCAGACCTTTTATCCATATTTATTTATTTTTTTATATATATAATTTATTGTCAAATTGGTTTCAACACCCAGTGCTCATCCCAACAGGTGCCCTCCTCAATGCCCGCACCCACTTTCCCCTCTCCCCCACACCCCATCAACCCTCACTTTGTTCTCAGTATTTAAGAGTCTCTTATGATTTGCCTCCTTCCCTCTCTGTAACTTTTTCCCCCTTCCCCTCCCCTCTGGTCTTCTGTGAAGTTTCTCAGGATCCACATATGATATACCACCTCAACGCCAGTCAGAGTGACTAAAATGAACAAATCAGGAGCCTCTAGATGCTGGAGAGGATGTGGAGAAATGGGAAACCTCTTGCACTGTTGGTGGGAATGCAAACTGGTGCGGCCACTCTGGAAAATAGTGTGGAGGTTCCTCAGAAAATTAAAAATAGACCTACCCCATGACCCAGCAATAGCACTGCTAGGAATTTACCCAAGGGATGCAGGAGTGCTGATGCATAGGGGCACCTGTACCCCAATGTTTATAGTAGCACTTTCAACAATAGCGAAACTATGGAAAGAGCCTAAATGTCCATCAAATGACGAGTGGATAAAGAAGATGTGTTTTATATATACAATGGAATACTACTTGGCAATGAAAAAGAATGAAATCTGGCCATTTGTAGCAATGTGGATGGAACTGGAGAGGGTTATGCTAAGTGAAATAAGTCAGGCAGAGAAAGACAGATACCATATGTCTTCACTCATATGTGGATACTTTTACCCACCTTTAAATTAAGTTGTTCATTTTCTTATTGTTGAGGTTTTTTTTCTTATTGTTGAGTTTTAAGAGTTCTTTGTATATTTGGGATAACAGTCCTTCATCAGATGTACCATTTGCAAGTGTTGTGGGTTTTTTTTCCCCAATCTGGCTTGTCTTTCACAGAGCATAAGTTTTTAATTTTAATGAAGTCCAATGTATCATTGATTTCTCTAATGTATGGTGCTTTTAGTGTCATGTTTAAAAAGTCATCACCAAACTCAGGATCACCTAGATTTTCTCCTATACTCTCTTCCTGGGGGGGGGGGGGGGGTATAGTTTAGCATTTCACATTAAGGTTTATGATCCATCTTGAGTTAATTTTTTGTGAAACCATAGTGAGTTTATATTATATATTATATATACATAATATATAATATGTTATATATAATATATGTTATATATATGAATATATATAATTTATATATATAATATATAAACACATATAAATATATATGTATATATGTGTATATATATATACTTTTTTTTTTTTTTTGAGAGGCAGAGAGAGACAGAGAGTGAGCAGGGGAGGGGCGGAGAGAGAGGGAAACAGAATCTGAAGCAGGCTCCAGGCTCAGAGATTATTTTTTTAATTTTTTTAATGTTTATTTATTTTTGAGAGAAAGACAGAGTGTGAGCCAGGGAGGGTCAGAGAGAGAGAGGGAGACGCAGAATCCAAAGCAGGCTCCAGTCTCTGAGCTGTCAACCCAGAGCCCGACTCAGGGCTCAAACTCATGAACTGTGAGATCATGACCTGAGCCGAAGTTAGACGCCCAACTGACAGAGACACCCAGGTGCCCTACAGAGATTGAGGTTTTAAAAATATAAATCATATTAAGTCACTTCCCTTATGACATCCCCTTATGTTTAGACTTAAATCAAAGTCCTTACTGTGGGCTATAATTTCTACCTGACCCGACCACTTTCCACGGCTCCAAGCATCTTGGTACATTTCCCTCCCCTCTGATGCAGGAGCCTTCCTTCTGTCTGTTGACTCTCAGAATTTGTTCATAGCCTACACTGAAGCAGGATTACATAATCCAGAATCTGTGTCCAGCAAATAAGATTAAGTAGTAATCAGATGAATGAAAGGGTGAATGAAAGGAATTCCAGTGTAGTTACCTTAAACAACTTCCTTTGTGTGTAGCATTTAGTAAGCCCTGTTGGCCTTACTAAACAGAACAGAACAGAAATAAAAGCTTCAATTGAATGTTTAAAAAAGTATTCTGAGATTGATCACTCTAAAATCTATAACCACGTTTTATGAGGATAAGGAGAGAATCCTTTTCATTGAGGTAAAATACATTGCAAATTGAACTTTTAAACCTTGTACTGTGTTACAAAAAGACAAATATTTCAACATTCAAAGTCTTGATTTTCCCAGAATCATGTCTTTTTTTTTTTTTAATTTCCAGGAATATGGATATTATCAGTTCTATTTGCCACCTTATTCTTAACTCTCCATTTATTTGTCATTTAGGACATTGTTTTAATCACTTCAGAAAATTTCACTTCAGCTACTGGGACTGAATTAAAGAAAGTGGTTCTCCATTACTCTCTTCACTGAAGAGTCCTTAAGTTTCCCCAGTTATCCTGAGCAGAGTGTGCCTTCTGCTACAATAATGTCATTTTGCATGACAGGAACTAAATGATATTCAGATTGTTTTAAGTAAAATGATGGTTTCATCAATGATGAAACCAAAATTTCATCTCTGTTTTGCAACTCATTGAGACACTTACGTGTACACTATGGCAGTAATATTTCTCAATAATATGATCCTTTTCCTCCTTCAGGAATGGATTCTAAGGAATTCAATTTTACTTTTTAATAAATAGTGTTACAGTAATGTCACAACACAGCTTAATTCTATTGAAAATAAATTTATCTTTGAATCACTAGAAATAATTTATGACTCTTTTTAGGTCAGTGTAAATATTATTTCATTATTCCTTAAATTGAACAATACTATGAATTTAATATTATATCTGGCCAGGAGTACATGTTTGAACATTTTTATTGAGTGCTTACTTGGTAATGGTGATGTTATTTGTATTTTATTGGGAAGCTATGCTTAGTAGTGCAGAAAACCAATTTAGCCATAACATTTCATGTGGATCTGGTGCCAGCTAGTGGTACATTTTATATATTAAAATAACCAAAGATGGGCACCTAGGTGGCTCAGTCATTTGAGCATCTGACTCCTGTTTTGGCTCAGGTCCTGATCCCAGAGTCATGGGATTGAGCCCCTCATCGGGCACCATGCTTGGGATTCTCGTTTCTCTCTCTCTCTCTCTCTCTCTCTCTCTCTCTCTCTCTCTCTCTCCCCCTCTGGCCCTCTCCTCCACTTGCACTCTGTCTCTCTCTAAAACTAAAAGAAAGAAATTAAATAACCGAAGACAGCATGGTCTTATTGGGATCAAATTTGCTCAAACGATAAATAAATATATTTCAGCCATGTTGGTGAGAGCCAAGAGGATGTACATAACAATGGATATATGAAATGTTCTGTTGCATAATGCCTTGGCCAAACTTCTCTCCAGTCCTGTGCTCCTACAGTGTGATGATTCACATACTTATCATGCTTACTATATTAGAAGATCATCCCTTTGTCCTTGTATGTCACTACTTATCACAAAATTTATCACAATATCAGAAATAAATATTTATTAAATAAATAATAAATGGTCTGTCTTTCTCCAGGTCATGGAAGGGCATGCCCTTACTATTCCCACCCTTTAACATATAGAAGAAGATTTCTATGATCTGTCTTGCCATGAATCAATAAGAGCATAAAGAATTTCAGTGCCTTGTCTTCCTAATGGACCGAGCCTTACGGATGGAAGGCTGCAAGGAAATGGAAACTGAATAGGAAATGAAAACACTTTAATATTACTTTAATAGTTTTACCATTATATTTGTTATCTTTGTTATCAGTGGTTGTGAATTCTGGCTGCATATCAAACTCACTGGGGTCTCTTGAAAAATACTTATGCTGCTAGTAGCCACAGAAAAATTAAATCAGAGTATCAGACATTGATCCGTATGGTGAGGTAGCTAAAGTGAGTTACTCAGTGTCAATTAGTAACTACATCCCACCCATGTGGGTGTTTTTCCTCCTTACTGCCAAGCAGATCATGGTTTATATATATGGTTTGCATATATAGATATGCAAACCAAATTTGTGATTTATTCATTTTTAGTGCAGTGTGTGTGTGTGCATGCACATGCATGTGTGTATTTGTGTGTCTGTAGTATATATTTTTCACATGCAACCTATGTAGAAAAAAATCAAGAAAAAGGGCTTTCTTTACTTACTTTTTTATCCTTTACACTATTATGGTGGAGCTTCTTCCCAATGGCTGTGCTATCAGGAGAGGGTTCTTCAAGGAAATTCCTGCATGCAAGTCTTCATTAAACCAAAAGTGAAGCCCCTTGCCTGACAGTGAGTGTGGAGAACAGCTTATTTCCAGAATCACATCACTGCTGCCTTTTTGCCCCGCCTCCTCCCGTAACATCCCAACTGTGCAAAAGTCTTTTTCCACATTCATAGTTTCTCTGTAATCACTTTCAAGTATATCGCATGTTTAACGATCTTACATTCTGTGGGAAAAAAACAGAGAAACTGCACAGAGTTATACAACATGATACTTCTTAGACTAGTACCAGAGATCCCTATATCTGGTACCAAAACTTGAAAGTTAGGGAAACACAACCCACAAAAATGTTTCCTTCCAATCACTTCTAAAGACTAAGTGATATCTAAGGACCTTTCCAGATATAAGGTCCCCTGTATTCTTGAATCTCCTTTTTTCTCTTTTTCCTCCCACTACCTCTCCCTTCCCTCTCCCTCCCCCCTTCCTTTTCTCCCTCTCCTTCCTCCTCAGCCCCATCCTCTCCCTCTTTTCTTACTCCCTCCCTCAACCCCTCTCCTCCTCCAAATACAAAAGAAGGTTTACAGTTCTCTGTTTCTGTGCAACAGAACAGCAAGTCTGGCAAAATGATGCTCCTGAGATTTTCAGAGAACCAGTAACAGGCTGACCACAATCCTATTCTGTGTATGGAAAACAAATATTCCTAGTCCCCCGATTTCACGAATCATTGCAAAAAAAATTCACCTGCGATTTGAGCTGGGTCAACTAATTATAGTTTTCCAACTTGGGAAGCAAACAGCCACGTGATAACAGTGTCACCTCACATAGAGGAGTACTCTGAGCAGGGCTGTCTGTAGGTACCAGCTGGGCCATCAGCCGCTTGGTCTCTGGACACCCTTGCTCCCAGTCTGTTGGATTAGCCCCTACTAATGTCAATACCCACTTTCAAAGGCAGAGTCTGTGCATTTCTTGTCCCTGTTTCTCTGGAATATATTCAAGAATGGTATCTGAAGTCCTTTATGTGCAAGGAGTGAGAGTGTACTATATTTTTTTACTAGCTCCATTGATGGGTGGCTGTGGCCATTTAGAAAGAACTTCCAGAGACCTGTGTCATCACAGCTTTTGTTCAGGTTGTGGATGGCAAGTCATTAATGCATGAATCAAAACCTCATCCCCAAAGATTCCTTTGTCTCTCTGTTTTTCCATTTCCAGCCTGGATGTGTAAATACCACTGAAGTGGACATTAAGAAGTCATCCAGAATGAGAAACCCACATAAAACACGGAAGGTAAAACCCACCTTTGCTGTGCTGATCTTGGTAATAAGTAGCACACCATAGGAGGACGCCATAGGAGGATGCCAGTCATAAAAAATTTTCTCCCACTTCCTGGAATATATTCTAGCATCTTCCCTGCTCTTCCTTGTTCCTTGGCTGGAAGGAAATCTGGGAGCTCACACCCTGGTCTTCCGTCAGTCCATCTCTCCTGACCAAGTAGAACCATCACGGTTCTCCAGCATGTGGTTTTCCAGCATGCACAGGTCCCAAGGCGTGCAAGTGTCCCTGATGGGGCAGAGATGCCAAGGATACCTCCTCTCTCTATTGGAAAGAAGGGTCATCAACAGAGAAAGCTTCTCTTTCAGGACCCGGAGGATGAGGAAACACAGATGGAGATTATCTTGGAAAAAGTGATGTTGATGAGAGAAGGGCATTTTCAGAGAAAATTCTGAAGGAAAAGAGACATCATAAAGATGCAGGACTGCAGAGTTTGCATGAGGACCCCCTTTTAACACCAGAATTTTGTGACACAACCGTAAGAGAGTGGTTGTTTGTTCATTTGGTATCTGTTACATGAGAGAATACATCACAAACAAACAAAAAGAAACCTATCCAGAATTCAGTGGCATTGTAAATAATCTCTTGAAAATACATAGCAATAGTACCTACATATTTATTTAAGTAACACAGGCACACAGAAGGCATTTTTATTCATTTCGTGAAGAACACTTGATGCATATCAGAATTTCTGGCTTGAGGACATAGCCCATGACTGGCACCAATGAATTAAAGCATCCCGGAAGTTTAAGACCTTCCCTTTTATGGCTGTTTCCTTATGTAGCATTAGGGCTTTCCAGGGTGTATGTCCCTGCTATAGGCACTAAACACTTTTTTTTTTAGTCGTATTTCTTGTGGTCTTTTTCCTCTATCCCTAGAAATATCATGTTCAGAGGCCCCAGTGTGATCCAAGTCCTTTTTTATTTCTTTTAAGGCAGTTTACCTTGATGTCAAGATAAAGAAGCCAAGGGAAGAGTGCCACAAAACCTGCTCAGATGCAGTGCTCCAAAGCTGTGGCTCCCAGGGGCTCTCTGAGAGAAAGAGGCAAAGCCAGACCAAAGCAGGCCTGTTGGCCCTGCTCTCCTGTGACTGGCCTCATGCAGTTCCTTCCATCCTCTGCACACAGCACAGCCTGAGGGCACTAGGGACTGGCTTTGTGCTGTGGAACAGCATCCAGAGCTGCAATCAGCTCTCCAAAAGCACATTTAGCCACCTATCACTACTTCTGAATTTTGAAGAATTACTTTTCATGATACCTTACTTTGTGTCAAGTTTTCCCAACAGACACCAACTGAGATATGCTCTGACTCGGAAAGAGAAAGCATATGGATGGGCAGATAGGACTTAAAGATAAGAGAGCCATCATTTACACTGTCTTCTTAACGCCATCCGGTATTGTTATTTTAACAGTGTTTCACATGGCATCGTGCTTTCTGATCGCTTGAAAAGCATTACTTGGCATTGCTGTGCTTCACTTAACAATGGCAAAACACCAGGCCTGGCAAGGTGAAATGCTGTCGAGATGGAACTACTAAGCTCTATTTGTCTTGGTTGTGGTAGAGTTTCCTGTAAATCAATAATGGTAGAACCACAGGGCCTAAAGCAGAGCTCCCTAACTCGAAAATTACCAGAGAACAAAGACAGTTTTGCCCTTGTTTTCATGCATGCCCTTGTTTTCAACAATTGGAGATATATATAGCTTCTCATATTCAAACATGTTGAATTTTCTAGAATCTTCACAAGTGTCATTTTACATAGAAGGTTATAGGACTCTAAGCCACATACTGGTTTCTTTTTTAGAATTATGACCACTGCTACTTTAGCTCATATTTGGTTAGTAACTGGAATGAGCCATGCAATCAGTAGATTTAACAGGTCTCTATGCTAGGCTTTGACTGGTGTTTAGATGATCAATGGGACAGACATGACCTTGTGCTCATAGCTCATGATCTAATGACAGTGTATACCTTGAGCAAGCAGACAAATGTCTATACATATATAGCCACATAATTGTGTTGAGTGGTATATATTAGTCTGCTCAAGCTACCATAACAAAATGCTCCAAATGGCTTACATAATGGGAATTTATTTACTCAGAGTTCTGGAGACTAGAAGTCCCAGATTAAGTTGGATTTTGGTGAGAGCTCTCTTCCTGGCTTATACACAGCTGTCTTCTTGCTCTGTCCTCACATGGCAGAGAGCTATGGTGTCTGTCCCTTTTATCAGGACAGCAGCTCCATGGGATTAGGGTCTTACCCAATGGCCTCCCTTAATTTTGATTACCTCCTTATAGTCTCCATCCCCATATACAGTGACATTGGGGATTAGGGCTCCAACATGAATCTCAAAGGGATGCAACTCAGTCCATAACATGTTATCGAGGGAATTTAAATGATTTGGGATTCTCAATTGCCACACCATTTTATTTTAAAAAATGGCAAAACAGCAAACTATCCCACTATCCTCTGAAGTGTTCACAGTTATGTCCTTGGGGAGCAGGCAAGTCTGTGGGATTGTAAGCCCTAGACACAAATGGCAGAGGCCAATCTGTCACCTCTGGAAACTGCCTTTGTCTTCCACAGCTAATTGGGCTGTGTCCTTTATTCCCTTAGCTGTGAGACCACGCTCTGTCTTAAACCACTGCTAGTAAGAAAGTGGAACCCCTGAATTATATTTAATCTTTGCAAACAGAGAGAGCTTAGCAGAGAGAGCTGCTGTTAATTTATTTGGCATTCAGCTGCGATAATATTTCTCACGATTATATAACAAGAATAAGGGACTCAGTAAATCCCTAAAGCAGTAATCTATCACATGTACCTAAACAACATCAGGGTTTGGAATGTTATATTTAATTGTTGAATTTCAAATATGTCTATCAAATATGTGAAGAGAAGGCTTAGATGTATATCTTATTTGAGATATGTTTAAGTATTTAGGCAGTTTTTAAACCTGTCTTTACTAAAATAGAAAGAAGTAGGTGACAATGTGTTCCTGTAAGTCTCTATGGATGATAAGGTAGCATAGTCAGAAGGAAGGCTGCCTAATCTAGGCAAATTTTAAGGGGCACTGTGTGCCCGGCTTTCTTCAGCCTGCTTCTAAAATTTTAATTATAATAGCCCAGCCTGTGTATTAGTC
This sequence comes from Herpailurus yagouaroundi, assembly GCF_014898765.1. Classification (NCBI taxonomy): domain Eukaryota; kingdom Metazoa; phylum Chordata; class Mammalia; order Carnivora; family Felidae; genus Herpailurus; species Herpailurus yagouaroundi. The sequence goes on along the minus strand of NW_024412436.1, from coordinate 6,890,097 downwards.
AGGGTTCCCCAAAGGGGGCAGGAGAGAGTGACAGAGATAGAGAAAGATTTATTTTAGAAAATTGATGGGGCGCCTGGGTGGCGCAGTCGGTTAAGCGTCCGACTTCAGCCAGGTCACGATCTCGCGGTCCGTGAGTTCGAGCCCCGCTTCGGGCTCTGGGCTGATGGCTCAGAGCCTGGAGCCTGTTTCCGATTCCGATTCTGTGTCTCCCTCTCTCTCTGCCCCTCCCCCGTTCATGCTCTGTCTCTCTCTGTCCCAAAAATAAATAAACGTTGAAAAAAAAATTAAAAAAAAAAAAGAAAGAAAAAAAAAAAGAAAATTGACTCACACGGTTGTAGAGGCTTGGCAAGCCCCAAATCTAATGAGGTAGGCCAGTGGCTAGAGTCCCAGGGAAGAATTGTCATCTGCTGACAGAATTTCCTCTTGCCTGGATGAGGTCGTTCTTTTTGTTCTTTTTGTTCTTTTCAGGCCTTCAACTGATTAGACGAGGCCCACCCACATTACGGACAGCAATAGGCTTTATTCAAAGTCTGCTGATTTAAATTTTAAGGGGCGCCTGGGTGGCTCAGTCGGTTAAGCGTCCGACTTCGGCTCAGGTCACGATCTCGCGGTCCGTGAGTTAGAGCCCCGCGTCGGGCTCTGGGCTGACAGCCCGGAGCCTGGAGCCTGTTTCCGATGCTGTGTCTCCCTCTCTCTCTGACCCTCCCCCGCTCATGCTCTGTGTCTCTCTGTCTCAAAAATAAATAAACGTTAAAAAAAATTTTTTAAAAAAATAAATAAATTTTAATCTCACTCAAAATACATCCTCAAAGAAGCAACCAGAATAATGTTTGAACAAATATCTGAGCACTGTGGCCCAGCCAACCTGACACAAAAAATTAAGTATCACAGGATGAATCCTTCTCTACGACAATAACTAGAAGGGTCCGGGTCCTAGAACACCACAAAACCTGAGGAAAATTAAAAAAGCATTTGTGCATACATGACTGAACCCACACTTTGGATGACTTCCTATAACTCCAGAGCCCATATTTCAAAACAACAGTAAACTGTTTGTTGTCTCATTACTTTTTTTTCTATCACCTTCATTTAGGCATTGAGGCACTTCATATTTTAGTTAATAGCTAATGTGCACATTCTGGAAGAACGGTTAGCAAATTCACAATTAAATGTCTAGTTTTTCCGCTTTTGATGCAGTGGCTACAGCTGTTTATACATAAAAATACTGGCATTTCCTCCTGTCTGTATGCATAATGTGGCATTTTAATCTTAACAGAAGAAACTACTCATGCCTTACAGTGACACAAAAGGGTTTTAAGTAAGAAGGACAATAAACTTGCAGGCAACAGACACTCTGATCAAAGTGGCTACAAGCAGGGAATATTCTAAAGCCTTGGGAGCCAGCAGGGGCAGAGTTAGCCCTGGGGGTGATGGACCCAGGGACTCATCAGGGTCTCTCTAACCCTGCCCTCTCTTCTCTGCCCTCTCTCTGCCAGGGCTTCCTGCACATGGCAGCAAATGTGGTCACAATCCATTTTCTAGCTGAGCTGAGCAATCCAGAAGAAAGAGAAATATCCCCTCCCTCCACCACCAGTCAGAAAAATCCCAGAGATTTCACTCAGTATAGACAAGCATAAAAACTGTCTGCACTCTTTCGTTTCTGCTTTAAAAGTAGAGAATTTTCTTAGACCTCTTTCTTCTAAGACGTGAAGGGAAATCATATATGAACATATTTATGTAGAACATCAGATCTGTTTCATTTTATGAATAACTTACCCAGTATTCATTTGGATGGTACCCTATATGAAGAAAGCTGGTCCGGGAATAAGTGGACATGTTCATCACATCAAAGCATCTTGATTAGTAACTAGCTTTGCTAACAACTCAAAATGGATCCCAATTAGTTAATTTTCTTTACCCCCAGCTGCAGACATTGAGACATTCAGACAACTTCATGTCCCTTTCTCTCCATTCCTACCTGTTGCTAGGTCTACTCCACCCACCCTAGGCCAATATTTTAACATGTTAACTTTAAAAAAAATTCAAAGCCTTTTACATGTCAGATGATCCTCATAACCTGTCTGCCAAACTCGTATCAATTTCCTTACCTCCTTTGTTCATCAAATAAGCCCTCTATGTAAAACTTCATTATTCGTGGCCATTTTCACTGTAACCAAGCATCAAAGTTAAAAGCTATCATGGGTCCCCAGAAAATTAAAGGCACTCTGACTGATGAAAGACAGGACACTTGATGTTTACCTGCATGTAAGACAAAAAATGGAAACTCCACAGTAACCTCAGAGCCAGTAGCGAGACTGCTAGAAGACAGCTTTAAACACCAATTTCCAGTGATGTGATTCTTCCATGGACCTTCCTGAACCTATGTGCTGTGCATACATACTGAAGTAATCATAGAAATAGAGAGACAGAAGATAATTTATACATCATTTTACTTCCATGACACCACAAAATGTAGTATTTTTTCCAGCAGTGTTTTAAATTGTTTTTAATCTTAACCCAAAAACTTACTGTTAAAATAGTCAGCTATCTTATCTTATAAGCATTTTTATATGAACTATAGATTCTTACTAAGTACTTTAATTAAACTAAGGTAAATAAGAATGTAATGTTTAAACCTTAGAGTCTTTTTATTTTCTTTATAAAAATTAATGTAATACACCTGAAAAATAATAAACATTGGACAATGTCTACATTTATTCTCTACAATTGTTGAATAATTGGTGATCTTTTACTCACCCAATTTTAAAAAATCATCAACCTCAACTGTCACTTCAGAGTTCAAAGTTCAAATATGAGTATTAGTAGTTCACATAGGCCTTCTCTGTTTCTTCGGTGAAAATTAAGTCTCCTGTACACAGGCCCTATGCTCTTGTTTTTGTTTTCTTTCATGATACTTACCACAGTTTTAATCATATGTTTATTTGTGTGGTTATTTGTGTAACATGTTTCCCCTCCGCTAGGTTGTGAATTCCAATGGAGGAGGAAGCATACCTATCTTTGTTTATTTCTACATCCCTAGTGCTCAGCATTATCTCCAGCATACAGTAGGTGTTCAATAAATGTTGAATGAATGAATGGAAGAACAGAAAAAATTAAGCCATTCAGTTCACTCCTGTTAATAATTAATTCACGGCATATGTGAATACAACCCATATTTGTTGGGTTGAAATGGATGCCCAGTGACAGAAAGTGACAGAAAGTTCCAAGAGGTTGACACTAGGTCAAGAGAGGGCAGATTGAAAGATTTACCAAAGATAGTCTAAATTGGATAATTCAGGCAGGTTAAATCCAAGTGAGTATCTATTGAAGAAAGGCTAAGAGCAAAGTAAGGAGGAGTTACAAGGGAAAAACCAAGTCCAAAGGTCCATGTATAGAGCTAACAGGTTAACATTAAGAAAAGATAGAGTCCGAGTAAAAACAGGTCAGGAACAAAACACAATAGAATGTAGAGATACTTGTATGGTTAGTGATGGGCCTGGAAATTGGCTCATTTAGACATCTGTATCTACCCTCTTCTGATTTCAAGAGTTTCTTCCAAACCTATCTGGTAACTTCAATTTTGTGGGGCTTGAGCAGTTTTATTATGTCCTTATCTTTCATCCTCTTGTCCAAACAAAAAGTGCTCAGTAGCTTATATTAAATCCTTTATTTTAAAGTCATAATTCTTTGATATGAAAGAAAAAGTTATTTGGCTTCTCCCTTGAGTTGGTATGTGAGATGCCTCGCCTTCAGGTGAAGACTTTTTTTTGTCTCTGTAAGACTCTAAATATTTATTCGTACGTACTAAGCAGTGGGTCTTTCTCAAAAAAGAGTATTCCTAAACAGTAGATTTGGCCTTTTGACAAAATACTAAAGAAGCACTGGGGCATCAGGGATTCCAAAGATAGGTGAAAACTTTGCGGTCACCGATGCTTGCAAAAGGCACCCAAAGGCACCAAATGTCAAGGCCCGTGTGGTGAGGTAAATAACCCAATGCTGAGGTGGGAAATTTGGAGCACTCTGGGGTGTCCTTGATCACACTAGCAGAAACCAAATCAACAACAGAATTGTTGACGTAGTCTCTCTCTTCAGTATCCCATTTTGTAAAACTCAGATTCTTTTCATTTTCTTTTGGTTTATAAAGTGTTTAATCTATTCTATATCCACCCCTATTTTATTTCGAAATCAATATTTATTAAATGCTATACAGTGTTATTTCCCAACTTAGTACTCTCAGTCCATCCCCAAATTTTATTATCAGACTTACCGTGATCTTTCCATATAATCGATTATTCTGTCACAGTTAATAATCTAACCACATATTTTTTCAAAGAGCTGGGCTTCTATTTTATATTCATAAGATATTTATGACAGCAGTGTCTTTGAATTTTAATGAGAAGCTTAATCAAATATGTAACAAAGCTTTGCGTTACCTTACTGAATATATAACACAAAATTACCTTTTAGAAAGTCTGTGGCTATAAATGATATTTTGTCCTAAAATATTTCTTTTCTACTTTAATATAGTCTGTCTATGGTTTACAAAATGACATTAGAAGTCACAGTCCTACCCACACACCCACACCAGAAACTAAACCTCCAACAGAAGATGAATTACAACAACAGGTGGGTCTACCTAAAAAATGATCTGTTAAGGGTTTACAGAGTAGTAGCTATGAAGACCACATGGTGAATCTTAATGACAAGGGTTCTCAAAGGTTATTTGAAGGGTTGACTGTTTCATAGCGAAGATTTGCAGTTAAAAGTTAGTGAAATCACTTATTTTAAGGTGTGTAGTCCCTCGAAAATGTATCAATATAGAGAGGTGTTTTTCACATCTCTTCACTCTTTAATTCCCCAAATCCTGCTTCCTCTAACCAATTCTTTAAAATGACCTACACTGATGATTAGGCGTCTCCATTTCAAGAGTTATTTTGTACTCTGGAGCTCTTCTTGAAGAACGGAAGACTAGAAGCTGGTGACCGTTGAGTCACGTGTTTTCTGTATCCAATCATGTGACATGATCTTCACGGAGAGCTTTTTCTTGCTTCTCCCCCCCTGCTCCTCATAAGCCTCTGAAGTTTTCCTGAATTAACACTGGTGTGCAGTAATGGCATATGTCGCTTGTTGTTTCGCAAATTGATAAATAGTTTGGTCCCCAAGTACTATTCGAGAGCAAACACGAGGGTCTCTCATATCAAATAATAGTGAAATCTCTTGGTTTGGTTCAAAATAACTTTTTTATTCTTTTCCCTGATATTTTATTGTGATCTGGTTTAGCAATAGTGTAATGATACTTTCTCTAGTATATTTATAATAACCATGAATGGAAAGCAATTTGGAGAGTTTTGAAGTTTTCTATGTGTGATTATGTCCCTGTGAACATTTGTTATGAAATGTTGGTAAAATTATTCCCCAAACACCTATCTTTGATGCTTTCTTGGGCTAGTATTAGGAAGTAGGGTTTACTTTGAAATTATAGTACATGGGGCACCTGGGTGGCTCAGTCAGTTGAGCGACCGACTTCGGCTCAGGTCATGATCTCGCAGTTCGTGAGTTCGAGCCCCGCGTTGGGCTGTGTGCTGACAGCTCGGAGCCTGGAGCCTGCTTCAGATTCTGTGTCTCCCTCTCTCTCTGCCCCTCCCCCACTCATGCTCTGTCTCAGAAATAAACATTAAAAAAAAAAAAAAGAAATTATAGTACAAATAACAAATATATTTATTTTCTGAATTTAATATTGGGGATTGATTCTGATTTGGCTTTTCACTCTGAATAAATGTTTAAAATCTCTATAATGCTTTTAAAATAAAGTTATATTTTGTCAAAGTATGCAGAATGTTCAAATTCATTGCTGTTCTAAAGGGATATTGACTATGTTTTTTCAAACACTTTAATTTTCAGAGTCATCTCATTTGATTTTTCAGACTTGGAAATTTTACTGCCTTGGAACATATTCTTATTTAGAATTGCCCAGTGTATCAGAATTTCGAGTTGAAAATTTTGAGAATGTCACTACTTACATAACTACTTCTTTAATTCTTTTCAGATTAAATATTGGCAAATACAGTTAGATAGACATCGGTTAAAAATGTCAAAAGTTGCTGATAGGTAAGTATGTCAAGATGCCCATATAAATAAAAAAATTTCACGTGATAGTTAACTGTGTTTAAAATGGGATCCTGTAAGAAATTTTATTTTTCCTTTTGCACATAGAAAACTTTCAATAATGGGGTGCCCGGGTGGCTCAGTCGGTTAAGTGTCCAACTTCAGCTCAGGTCATGATATCATGGTTTGTGAGTTCAAGCCCCACGTTGGGCTCTGTGCTGACAGCTCGGAGCCGAGAGCCTACTTTGGATTCTGTTTCTCCATCTCTCTCTCTCTGCCCCTCTCCTGTTTGTGCTCTATCTCTCCCTGTCTCTCAAAAACAATAAACCTAGAAAGAAAGAAAGAAAGAAAGAAAGAAAGAAAGAAAGAAAGAAAGAAAGA
>NW_024412436.1:6776214-6883601 GCF_014898765.1 Herpailurus yagouaroundi | reverse complement strand
AGAAAGAAAGAAAGAAAGAAAGAAAGAAAGAAAGAAAGAAAGAAAGAGAAAAAGGAAAAAGAGAAAAGAAAGGAAAAGAGAAAAGAAGGAAAGGGAAGGAAACTTTCAGGGAACTCTTCTGTTATAGTTTAAATGAAAGAATGATCATCACTGTCTTCAGTCTCTCGAGATCCAGTCCTGCACAACTAGAATCAGATACAGAAGATATTTCCAAGGAGTTGAATTTTTCACTCCTGCTGAGAGAAATGAACCTTTCGATTTATCAAGTTACTTTTTGGCAACTTAGAGCCTCTCTGTAAATTCATCTTAGCATTGACACTTTTCAGTTATTGCATGACTTCAGAATTTGAATTAAACACAGATTTTAGATATTTTCCTTTTCTTCGTTTAAATCTGTTATTGGTGGCACACATGTTCTTCGCTTTGGAGTATTGCCAAATCCCACCTCTCCAACTTCTTTCCTCTCCTCTCCGTCTTTTTCTTTTCTTTCTTTTTTTTTAATACAAATTTTAAAAAAAATGTTAGTGATTCCCCCCTTACCTAACTCCTGTAGATACTTTTAATAAAAATTTCCTTTACCCATTCTCCAAGTTTGCTAAAATTTCAGCTGTGAGTGGACTGGTTGGCCAAGGATTGGAACTGACCCTTAGCACTGTTTTTCACACACTGACACTTTCCATTTTACTTCATTTTAATGGACGGGTGTTGCCTCACTTGGTTTGGGCATGGACAGACATGGACTCCTTAGCTACATTTGTCTTCCAAGGTGCACAATAAGTTGATGCACAAAAGTTATTGAAACGTGGAAACTGCCATTGGGTTTTACTCTATAAGCAAGCGATTCCTTGCCCAGACCTTTTTATATCGTATCCCTTATTTGGGGCTGGGTATAACCTCAGCGAAAAAACTAACGAAGATGAAAATATTTTTTTTCTCTCTAGTCTGTTAAGTTACACGGAACAGTATGTAGAATATGACCCATTTCTTGTGCCACCTGACCCTTCTAACCCATGGCTGTCTGATGATACTACTTTCTGGGAACTTGAAGCAAGGTATGTGACATGTTCTTTTCTCTCCAATTATTTCACTTATTTCAGGTTTTGGGTAAAATAGGAAGAATCCCATAACTGATCATGGTAAGGCTAATTTTACTCTGTGTCTCTATTAGCCCGTGATATAAAGTTTTTGTTCAAGGTAATGGTTTTTAAACCTTAAATACTTGCATTTGTGTTCAGATGCACATTGCCAGAGGACTGGCACAAAATTAGAGGTACAGGAGTTTCAGGATAGATTATTCAGAGTTGGGATCTTCAGTTCTTGAAATTTAGCTCATGGTTTTTGCTTCTTTGAAACTCCGCATAGCCACACAGGCCCCTGTATTCAAGCAAAATGATTGTTAAATCCATACTTATTTAAGCACAATACAGGTATGGCTCTATCCATTCAATTTTAAAACAAAATGAACTTGCCATTAACACCCTAAGAGAATCTGACAAGATACTGACGTCTTAAGAAAACCAAAGCACAATTTAAGATTCCCTGGTTTCCTTCATGACCTGTATAAGGGAAGACTTATATCATCAATCTTGACAGAGTCATGAGGAGAGCAGTGCCTATCACTATACACAGTGAGGATTTCATATCCTATGGCCTTTCTCTAGACTGTGTTTATGGACTTTTTCTTTCTTTTACCTCCAGACAGTGTTCTTAAATGCTTGACAAGTGCAGGCTCTTCGTCCCTAAGGTCTAGATTTTATACATGAGGAATTGGGGCCCCAGAATGTTGTGATTCAGCCAGGGTTAGGTCACACATTTCATCAACAACAAACTCATAACTAGAATTTAGGCCTTTTGGTTCCCAATGCATTTTCCTCCAGTACAACATACCACCATGAGACTCCACACTATATGCTGGTTAAGAAATTGTGCTTTGAGGTGAGAATGTCTAGAATATTGCCCCTTATTACGTGTCATACATTGGCAAGTTAAAACCCTCTTTGTGCCTTGATTTCTTCATCTATAAAATAAGAATTATAATAGTACCTGTCTCAAAAGTTGCAGAAAAGAATCTAAAAGAATCCCTCTAGAGCACTTAGTGCCTAGGCTTAATAAAGATTAGACTGTTGTTAATGCCTAATGTATACTTCACTATGATTTCATGCACAGCCATCGATCACAGATTTTTTTTCCTGAAAGATATGTTAAAGATGGGAACCTCAAGATATATATGATTTTGAGGGGATATGGAATAGCAGAAGACAGAATTGGCATGAAAGGAGTATATTTTTCCTCATTTTATCTCCTATAGCAAAGAACCAAGTCAGCAGAGGGTAAAACGATGGGGTTTTGGCATGGATGAAGCACTGAAAGACCCAGTTGGGAGAGAACAGTTTCTTAAATTTCTAGAGTCAGAATTCAGCTCAGAAAATTTAAGGTAAGACACATTGTTTGTATCCTATTCTATGTCAGAGAGACTTACTGTGATATGGCTGGTTATTTTGCACCAAATAGATCAGTTACCCTCGTACCAACATGATGACAAGATGAACGCATTGAATTTCTGCCTCCTGATGGACGGAAGAGGGTAACAAAGGAAAGCCTATCCAGAATTATTAGTTCCTTATAATGGTTTATTTTTACATTATCTCTTCATCTATTAAGTATATAAGTGTGATGCATTTTAAATGGACTCCATAAAGAAGTATAATACCTGAACTAATGTTTGGCAAAGTGAAGAATGGCCAATAATATTTATGAAGTTAAGTTATCATTATTTATCAGTATTGGTCTTCTTAAAGTAAGGTCTGGGTGCCTATTAAAAATAACTTGAAACAACACTGTGGGGCAGTTCATGCACTTGGCACATTTAAATATAGCTTCAGGACAGTTGAGGGCCGCACCACACTGAGCTGTTAGTAGGAGAGGGGTGTGCATTCCACGCATCTGTTGTATGCATCATCCTTACATATTTTTGAATTTTTTCAAACTTAAGAGGCACCTGGAAATTGAATTTTTCAATGTGAGACACTGCAATAGAGTTTAATGGCTCTTTTTAAGATCACCAAAGTGAGTGAGAACTTTCCACTGCATAAAAATGTTTTTCCATGAGCTCTTTAATTCATTATTCTTTTGAAAATGATACCCTAATTTACTTTCCCATGACTTATGTGGTCCTGTGGAACTCATTTATGGTAAGGTCCCAGCATTCATTTATTTTCATTGGATCTCTGCAGCTCCAGGCATTGTCACATTCTTTACAGATGATTTAACAGATACCAATACCAAACCATTCAGAAGCATGTAGAACTTTGAGAGATGTCCTATGGTTGAAGCAAGATGATCACAGTTGGAACCTGGAATAATTTTATTATATATGCATGTCTGTCATGAATTGTTGGGATGCAGCCTTCTATTCATTCAAGTTTGTGCAAACCCATCTTGGGAAGGCTTTTAGAAGATCTACACTGCTAAGGATTTTTTTTTTTATCAAGGTCACATCATCAATTATTGAGTAAAGGAATGCATAAAAAAATATAGCAGAGATAAAAGATATTTTTAGCCTTTTAGCAGATGGGAAGATGGAGTTTCCTCTAGTTCTTTAAGTTTTTAAATAAATGCCAACATCAGGGGTATCATGATGAAAAAATAAACAAGAAATGGGGCACCTGGGTTGCTCAGTCAGTTAAAGGTCCAGCTCTTGGTTTTGGCTCAGGTCATGATCTACAGTTTGTGAGATCAAGCCCTGCATTGGGCTTCACGCTCACAGTTTGGAGCCTGCTTGAGATTCTATCTCTCTCCCTCTCTCTCTCTGCCCCTCCCCTGCTCGTGCTCTCTCCCTCTCTCAAAATAAGTAAAAATAAACTTAAGAAATAAACAAGTAATAAGCCTGGCCAGTATCACCTAACCAAATAAAAATGGTTCCTGATCTCATTAAAACTACAGCCTAGTGGTGGATACAGAGAACAAAGATCACAACACAAAATCGTGGTTATTTAGATCTGAGAAGTACAGAGGGATAGCTAACCTAGAGTTGGAGGTTAGCAAAGGCATCCTAGGGGAAATAGCTTTAGGCTGTGGTTTGGATGTCAAGATATAACCAGCCAAAACGTAAGAAGAAAGAAGCTCTGGGCAAAGGAAATAGTGGCAACTGTGTTTGTTTCATGAATGAATTGAATCACTGCTGATTCCTTAGTTCAAGCCTTAACCATTTCTTATGTCAATAATTTTATGCCGTACTAGTTTTCTTTTTTTAAAATTTTTTAATGTTTATTTTTGAGAGAGAGAGAAAGAAAGGGGGGGGAGGGGCAGGGAGAGGGAGAGACACAGAATCCGAAGCAGGCTCCAAGACTCTGGGCTGTTAGCACACAGCCTGACGCAGGACTTGAACTCAGAAACTGAGAGATCATGACCTTAGCTGAAGTTGGACACTCAACCGACTGAGCCACCCAGGCACCCCTACCATGCTAGTTTTCCATCTAAGTCATTTCATTTAAGAAATATGACATATTTAATATATTTTATGTTCTAATCATATCCATACTGTTATAAGTATGCCATGGTATATTTAGGGTTCACTCTTTCTGATTATCAAACATCTAATCACCACAACAAAAATGAAATTTAAACATTCGTGCCCCATTTTCCGATAAGCAAAATATGTCTGAGGGAGGCTAAGCATCTTGTCTGAGTCAGATGGGCTAGTAATTGGAATCCTAGGCTTTCTAAAAGCCAATAGAGGCTATACTCCACTGCTCCCCAAACCTGAGCCCACTGTTTCTGGTATCACACACTGAGGAAGAAAGAATAGTCCAGTTGTCCAGGAGGGCTAATTGAGCTTAAGTTAGTCTCAGTTTGTCTTATCAAGCAGCTGCCTGTAAGTACCTGCTCTTTACAGAAGCATGACACTCCTATGTTCTTCCAGAATTAAGACAGGAAAAAAAAAAAAGTCAAGAAATACTGTTTATTGATAACTTATTCCTTAAATATAACCTCTGCTGTCCATTGGTGTGTTTTTACTCATTCCCTTTTCAGGTAAAACATGCAGCATAGTGGAAGTACTAAGGAAATATAGTAATATGAGTTTTATTGTTGAGTGTCTAAAAATGTGTCAGGCACTCAGAAGTGCCTCTTACATAATTTATCTTGTCATCTAATGGAAACCTAGTGAGATAGACATTATTATCCCATTTTACTGATTAAGAACTCAAGACTCAAAGACATTAAAACACTTACTTCCTCATATTCCAGCTACCATATATTAAGGATGACGGGATTGTACCAGTGCCCTTTCCATTCTACTGAGTTATTACAACATCTACAGTAAGGCCGAGAATAAGAAAGGTGATGATGTGGGGCACCTGGGTGTCTCAGTTGGTTAAGGGTCCAACTTTGGCTCAGGTCATGATCTCGCAGTTCATGAGTTCAAGCCCCACATCACGCTCTGTGCTGACAGCTCAGAGCCTGGAGCCTGCTCGGATTCTGTCTCCCTCTCTTTCTTCCCCTTTCCCACTCATTCTCTGTCTATCTCCAAAACAAATAGACATTAAAAAAAAGAAAGAAAGAAAGAAAGAAAGGCGATGATGCTCTTAGGGACAGTTATGAGCACATCAACTGCTGCAAATTATCCAGGGGCAAACCCCAGCTATGACACTCATAGTGGGCCACCTTAAATAAGTGACTTAATCTTCATATCCTCAGTTTCCTTTTCTCAAAAATGGGGGAAATAATAGCACATACTCTAGTGCTGTAGAGATTGAATTAGTAAATATGACTAAACCACTGAGAATAGAGCCTGCACTTATTACTGTAAGTGTTCTTATTAATTTTTCTGTGTTTTCAAGTTTATTAAGATGTCACTGCATCTATATCAACTTTCCCTTACCAGCCCAGTGCTTTGCCCAGCAGAAGGCTTTTTCCTGCTTTGCACTCCCACACTATGTGGTTTGCCCTGTTCCTTGATAGCTTCTCCCGGGGTCCTAATGTTAGGCAGTTATTTGAATGGTGTACCTTTTTCTCTAGTGCTTCTTTGAGGACAGAAAAATTCTTTCAATTAAGGTGTTGAAAGCATGCTGGAATGGACTTGAATGAGCGTTCATTACAACATTTATGCTCCCTCAGATGGCAATTAGATTGCACAGTGTCCAAATCTCTTATTTTTGGAGGAAATAGTCTTGAGCCTTCCCTTCTGAAGACAATAACGGTAGTTTCATGTGTAAGGCGTTGTCCAAAATTGGACTATCTACTGTTACATATATCTACAGGAAAATAATCTCTAGAAACTTGGAACTCACTAGATGGAGTAGTATTTGATTTTCTAACTCTAGCTCAACTGCTTTATTACTTATTTCTGACCTTTCATTAATGCCCAAGTTAAAACTTAATAATTATGAAGGTTCTGTTGGTATGAAGGTTCTGTTTATAAAGGTCATATTGTACCTCTCTTAAGACTCTGTAGCCTGTAGTGAACTTTGTCTTTTGTCATTTTCCCATTTCATGACTACATATGCCATTAGGGTGATAATGGTCTATGTTGAGGGTAACATAGACCTAGTATGTTCCGTTTTCAAGTATTTTTTTTTCATTTTAACAAATTATAGTGATATATATATATATATAATATATATATATCATATATATATTCATTTTTTAAAGTTTATTTACTTATTTTGAGAGAGGCAGAGGCAGGCCACGAGCATGGGAGGGGGAGAGAGAGAGAGAGAAAGAGAGAGAATCCCAAGTAGGCTCCATGCTGTCAGTACAGAGATTAACATGGGGCTTGAACTCACGAAACCATGAGATCATGACCTGAGCTGAAACCCAGAGTCCGATGCTTAACCAACTGAGCCACCCAGGCACCCGCCATCTTCATCTTTTCAACATTATTTCTAGTCCTAACCAAAATGATATAACACAGAGCAAAATTTAAAGAAATGAAACCTATTAATACAATGTGACCCTTTATTATTAGACATTGCTATTTGCTCTTAGCCAAAACATGTTCTGGTGGGTTTTTTTCCTTACAGCATATATATTCTATACAGAAGCATATAAAATATATTTACATATTTAGAAGAAAGTCAGTATTTGTTTTGTTTGTTTGTTTTCCAGAGCTTCTGAATTGCTTTGATGCCTCTGCAAATTTAAACCTTTCAAACAGTGGCACGTGAAAGCTTGTTGCTTCTGTCATTCCATAACTCTCTGAATTAAACAGCCTAAAATTAGTTACTTGCCCTGATTTCTCCAGCTAGGGCCTTTTCTGATCTTGTGTCCAGGCCTTTTTTTTTTTTTTTTTTTAACGTTTATTTATTTTTGAGACAGAAAGAGGCAGAGCATGAACGGGGGAGGGTCAGAGAGAGAGGGAGACACAGAATCGGAAGCAGGCTCCAGGCTCTGGGCCATCATCAGCCCAGAGCCCGACGCGGGGCTCGAACCCACAGACTATGAGATCGTGACCTGAGCCGAAGTCGGACCCCTAACCGACTGAGCCACCCAGGCGCCCCTGTCCAGGCCTCTTTTAATTCCATTAAAGCTTCGCTGTGATTCCCTTGCCACGTAGAGCAGAAAATCCTCTCCATACTAACTCTCATTGCTCACATGGACAACAGATCCAAAGAATATAGTACAACGCACTGCTTTATCCCCCAAGCAGATGCTCTGTGTCATTCACTCTAATTCCCTACAACCTCCTCTTCCTCTCTAATAAATGGTTCTTTTTTTTTTTTAATTTTTTTTTAACGTTTATTTATTTTTGAGACAGAGAGAGACACAGCATGAACGGGGGAGGGGCAGAGAGAGAGGGAGACACAGAATCGGAAGCAAGCTCCAGGCTCTGAGCCATCAGCCCAGAGCCTGACGCGGGGCTCGAACTCGCGGACCGCGAGATCGTGACCTGAGCTGAAGTCGGACGCTTAACCGACTGAGCCACCTAGGCGCCCCTCTAATAAATGGTTCTTTAGTGGTGCTATTTTGCTGTAGTAAAAACTAAAGTTGTGAAGAATCAGGGCTCTGGGAGATCTGCTTTCAATAGCAAACACTTAAAAGAGATTGTTTTCAATGTTTCCTTTTGAAAACATTTATACTTTTGAATACAACTAATGAAAAAAAAATCAGTAAAGGCCATATATTGGAAGCCCTGAGGAAAAAAAAGGAGTTTATTGTTATGCATTATTGTGAATTGTGTGATCAGTCAATATTATAAGAAGTTGCAAATTATGAGGCATCACTGTAAATGCTTGGTGTCACATTTTCCATAGATTCTGGCTAGCAGTGGAAGACCTGAAGAAAAGGCCTATTAGAGAAGTCCCTTCCCGAGTTCAGGAAATATGGCAAGAATTTCTGGCTCCTGGAGCTCCCAGTGCCATTAACTTGGATTCTAAGAGCTATGATAAAACCACACAGAATGTGAAGGAACCTGGACGATACACATTCGAAGATGCTCAGGTTGGTATATGGGTGGGCCTCACAGTATGTCACAAATGTGTTCCTGGAAAATTGATGTTTGAGGTATTTCTGCTTTATTTTCATTGTAATTGGCAGCTAGACTTAATATTTTCAATTTAGGTAACTGTATGTAAAATAATTCCAATTGATTTGGAAGAAAAGCGAGACACATTAAAATGAACAGTTTCTGAAGCTTGGGAATGTTTTATAAATTTGAATGTTTTTATGTGAACATTTCTTAAAGGGGAATATTTGAAATATTTGAACACTTTTACTTCATTTTTCTACTTCATCTCCCAATATGCGAGAAAAACACTTATCTAATGATGACCTCAGCTCAGTAACAATAGTTGAAATCTTTAAGGTATCTTCCAATGTGGAGATTCTAAGATGCTGACATTCCTAAATTATTCATCATTATGAATAGTCAGAGCTAAGCTAGAGTAGGTTACAGTTATGTCACACTCAAGCCAGTTTTGTCTCTTATGATACAACGAAATAATAGAATTAGGCATATGAAATTTCCCAAGTTAAGTTTTTAATCTGTGAAAAGGAAAAAAGGAAATTAATATTAAGATATTAATATCCTAGGACAAATATTTAGATTTTTTTTCCTCAAACTGGGCACAGTTGCCTCCTTAGACACAGTCTGAATTTTTCCTTCTCTAAAAAAATATTGTGCTCAAGAAGAAAAGTAAACTTTTGGGTATTATTTTCCTAATGATATGCTGTAATTGGCTTTTTAAAAAAATTTTTTAATGTTTATTTATTTTTGAGAGAGAGAGAGAGAGAGAGAGACAGAGCATGAGCGGGGGAGGGGCAGTGTGAGGGAGACACAGAATCGGAAGCAGGCTACAGGCTCCGAGCTGTCAGCACAAAGCCTGACCCGGGGCTTGAAGTCATGAACTGTAAGATCATGACCTGAGTCGAAGTCAGACACTCAGCCAACTGAGCTACCCAGGCGCCCCTGTAAATTAAATTGGCTTTTATATTGGAACATGCGTACATCTTAATTTCTTAAACCTCTTCAAAAGAAGAATATTAGTTCTAGAAAGTATCTTGTTTTTCAAATAACAGTATTACTGAAATAAAATCTAGAAGATTTTAAAATCTAAAAGACCTTATTTTCACTCCCGGTGGAAAGTACATTTCTCCTGGCTTTGGTCTAAAGAAACGAGCCATCGTATAGAAAACTAACACAGGTTGAGATAGCTAAACAGACACCCATCTTTGCTTTCCCATGGCCTTCTATGTAGAAATAATTATAGACACATGCAAGAGAGCAGGATGAAAATTATAGTCCTGTTGCTTACTTCTCTGTGGATTTATCTTTCTTTCAGCTCAAGATAAAATTTCCAGCATTTTTCTAGAGCCAACAATATGTAAAATGTTTGAAATGATCTCCCTGGAGTCTTAAAAAGAACATTTCTTTGTTATCTGTGGCATTAAAAATATTCTTGCTTAGTAGGTCTTCAGTAAAATGAAAAGGCATAATTTTCTATAGAAAACATTACCACCTGACCCTGGGCTTCTTTTTCGGTTAAGCTCAGATATTTAACTCCAGTTGTTGATAGGTTTTTTAACCCCATCCTCAAAAATATAGTAATGAAAATTCCTGCCATTTTTTGAGAAAAGAAACAGTGTAATGATTAAGAAAGCAGACTCTAGAGCCAAATTGCCTGGGTTCTAGTCAAAGCTCTGGGACCTTCTTCATATTTAAAATGGGTATAATAATGGTTCCCATCCTCACTGAAGTTTTGTGAGGATTAAATTAACTAATACAGGCAATCACTAGAAGTGTGCCTGGTATATATGCAAGTATATCTGAGCACTTACTATGCATACCCCCCTACTTTGCTACATATATATCATTCCTTTAAGCCTCACAACAACCCTATTGTACAGAGTGGAAAACTAAGGCTCAGAGAGATGGGATAATTGACCTAAATTTACATGTTTGTAAGTGGCAGGTCTCGAGCAAGATAAGATCTGAAACCTTCAATGCTTGACTCCAAAACAAGACCTCTCTCCACTTTTCCAACAACAAATTCTGATAGGGTCTTGAATGTACCATACTTTTGGAGGTGAGCCTTGGGCTAGATATTGAATGAGAATAACTCCAAATCATAGCAGAGAGGATTTTCTGCTCTACGTGGCAATGGTGTGTTTGAGACTGGGGAAACTGAGTCATTTCCTAAAATATATTTTTTTCTGCAAACAAAAAGAGATTGGGACATCCAGGATACTCTCTATATCTAACTGATTTTTCACTAGACTAGAAAGAGGAAGGAGCATTTATGCTCCATTGAACTTCAATAGGCCAGAGCAGAATCTCCCTAGATGGGGCTAACAACTGAATGGGATGCATATATTTTTTTCCTTGACTTCTTTGTCTATCAATATTCATCATCATAATAGGACATTGTGGACTGATTATAGGTTTAAATTATTAAATATTTACCTAATCTGTCACTGAAGGAAGTTTTTTTTAATGCATACAAATTAGGAGATTTAGCAATTAAATATCACAAAATATTTCTTGGATTTGTGCTCTGGCCCAAAGTGGATGTGGATGACAATTTTTTAATATAATTAGTACCGGAGAGATGGTTCATCTGGACAGTCTGCATCCTCCAAGTAGATAGCTAGTGTGATTACTGAGTCTTGACTTCATATCATTCACTTTTGGCCTGGAGTAATTTTAAGAGATAGATTTATTTATATTCTCAAATGACCTATATAAATCAACAACTTGATTTGAAATAACTTCATGACCTTCCATTAACTGAATTCCATGTTTTTCAAGGACTGGGTATGATTTGCCTCCTCTGTAGCTCTCAACCCAGTTTAAATATTGATCATGAATAAAATTATAAATCTGAAGATTCATATGTTCTGTAAACACAAAGTATTCTCATCAACATTATCATTATTAATGTTAGCTGTTTCCAGATTTGTTTTGAACCATACCCTGTATTCTTGACACAGGATTTGATTTTTCCCTGAGAAATAATAAAGAAGCGCTTCAACCATTATTTCTTTTTAGGAGCACATTTACAAATTGATGAAAAGTGATTCATACCCACGTTTTATAAGATCCAGTGCCTATCAAGAGCTTCTACAGGCAAAGAAAAAGGTATTGGTTCTTTGTGACCTTTTTCGATCTGGTTCTCAGTTATAATTGTATGGAGTAGTTCCTTCTACTGAGGCCAGGGTATTGGACAAATGGTAAGTGGACACACTCCAAGACCTTCCCCAAACCTTTGTGTTTTATAAGGGCCATCTGAGATGTTTTTGTTTTTGTTTGTTGATTGCTTATTTCCTTTTTTTTTTTTTTTTTGTTAATTTCTGCAGATGTTCATGCTTTACAACGTTTTTTAGAACCTGTTTTCATGTTTCATGTTAGTCTCTTGTATGGCCAGTTTATGGATATAAAAATATAAAAAATTAAAATTAATGAAAAGGAAAGAATAACATCATTAGGTCAAAAACTTGAAGAGGGTTTTCTTTGTCCAGGAAGCTTGAGTGTAAGGTTTTGGCCACATACCCCATAACCAAATATAGACTTATTATTTTCAATGATAGTTGCCAAAATGTAGTTATGTTCGATTCAAAATATTTTAATTTGGCATTCATCCTGGATTACTTAGTATCCTGATGGTGAACTTTACACACCTAACAAGGTAGCCAAACACATTTTGGAAGAGCTGCAATAGACTTCATTATTCAATTAATGTTTATAATCAATGTAATCATTAAGGCAGGGTATGGAAAATCTGAATATAAAAATTGAACATCATTCATTATTTTTTAAGGTTAAAATAGTCCATAGCTTCCTGAAACTTTTGAGATGAAATTATAATTTTGTGTAATTCATGACTGTCATTTAGGCTAATAGGATTTTTTAAAGTCCATTGCCTTTGCCAATAAATACTCTGTACTTGCCCTGTTCAATACAGCAGCCACTAGCCACATGGGGTTGTTTAAATTTAAATTTAAATTAATTAAGAGTACATAAATTCTAGCCAGATTTCATGTACTCAGTGGCCTCAGCTTCTGAAATATTGGACAACATAGAATGACATTTCCATCCTTTCAGCAAATTCTATTGGACAGCAATGCTTGACAGAATTGACATAATCAACAGAAATCTAGTCCTAACAGAAAAGTATGAAGAAGTTCTGAAGATACTCCACTGATTTTCGAATATGTAGGCTTTGCAAATGTCCACGTAAAACCTTCATGAATCTACTTCATTTTAGTGTCATTTGATTTTTGCCTTGAAATCATACCATCTTGTTTGCACAGGAAGAGTTTTGGTGTTAAAAATAGAAGTTCTAATGAAAACAGAGCCTATGTCCTGTGTCTAGCGTCCTTCCTTGGCAGCTTTCCTACCTTCCCGGTCCCTGTGACTTAGAACATGGATTTGGCATCGCCTCCTTTCACCATCCTGTCTCTTTATGCTGTTTTCATTGCTTTCTTTTTATTTATGTTCCCTATTTCCCTTTGCCACACCCACCCCATTCATGTAAGTCGGAACACTCAATGGATCGCAGAACATCTTTTGAGAAATTTGCACAGAATGTGGTAAGTTTTCTTTTTTTTTTTTTTTTTTTTTTGAGGCATTACAGATCATTAACTCTAATTGGGAAATTTTCCCAATGTCTAGCCCCATCACTCACCTTTCATCCGTTGATGTAACAAAAGTATTGTCTTTATTCGAACTCAGAACTTCTGCTTCCTGCTTATCTTTCTGACCCAGCTCTTTCTAGAGTAAAGATGTCATCCGTAAGAAACCACTTGTGTCAAACTAAGGTTTGGAAAGAAGTATATATTATGGCATATAAAATGAAGAAAGTATCTCTTATGTATTTTTATTTTCATTCCGTGTATCCCTTTCTTTCTTAAAGATAGTGCATGCATTTCTACATGCTCTTTCTCTTAGCCCTTCCTAAGGCTTTTTTAAAAGCTAAAGAACAATGAGGCTTCTGTGCTTTCTACTTCTGCAGAGAGAAAATGGCCTAATGAGCAGTTTAAAGCCAAAGACTTGGTATGAATGGTGGTCGGTGACAAGATATGCCCACCAAAGACCCACCAGCATGCCTCTCTTATGCTTTATGTTTTGGGAAGGTGTTGAAAACTGTTGCATAAATCATCCAAGAAACCAGTAGTTTTCCTACCACTGTTTTCTTAGTATCTTGCCATGTGTTTTGGTGATATTTTGGTGATATATTTGTATGTGGGATTCCTTTTTTTTTTTTTTTTTTTTCTGTATCGTGCCAGTGCCTTTGCAACTTTCTGACGTTGTGTAAGCTCAAACTAAAGCCTTCAACACATTTATTTTTATAGGGCAGAAACATCCCTATTTTCCCATGCCATAAAAACTGTACACCAACACTGAGGGCCAGCACTAACCTGTTATGAAAAAGAGGTAGAAAAATCTTGGTTTATCCTCAAGTTTGTCTGCATTGTCTGTTGAGTTGTGTGGTTAGCTCCATGCTGCTGTGTGTGTGTGTGTGTTGTGGCTTTTGCTGTGATGGCCAGTTAAGTGGAGTTATGTGTGTTGAAATGTAAGCAAATTGGATTCAACAAAGATGCTGTTTTTGTTTTTAGTTTCCTTCAAATATCTTTGTGGTGGGGAATGTTAATCAGTTCTATTTATGAATTGCCAGTTGTGACTAGGAACAGAGTATTTGAAAGACTTGAAAAAGCTGTATATACTTTGAACAGTCAATGTGATTGCAAAAATTAAAGGGCTGGAAAATGAAGAACTCTAGGAATTAATCACTCAATAAACTTCAAAAAATGTTGGCTGGTTCTGTTGGAATCTCTGACCTTTAAAATAAAATTTTCCTAACCATGCCTCATAAGTCATCATGGGAAGATAAAGACAGTATTTTTAAAAAAGCCTCAAGATTTTGCTGGAGAAAGTAGCTGTAGGCTGTTGCACGGTGCTCTGTGCAATATTTAATAATCCTTCCAAATTCATCCTTTCCTAACATGATGCTGAAATAATATTGTTCTAAAGATTGGAATGGAATTTTCTTTGATGTGATTAAAAGCAATAACACAACATATGGAAGATGGAAAAGGGAAGCAAAATAGTTGTCTTTCCTCCAACACCATCCCCAATTCTGACCTACTTCTCCAACTTTTAAAATAGTCCCACGTTGTCACACACTGCAAACTTAAGAAAAGATCAATAGGAAGTAAGGGGAAGGCAAGCCTAATCATCTACGCCTTCAGTCAAAATTCATACAAGAAATGACAGTTATATTCCAGACATTGTGCTGTGTCTCAGGAGGGTGTATAAGGTAGATACCTTAATTGCTAAGGAATCGAATGGTATAAACAAGATGTTGTGATGCACAGGAGAAAGATAAACTTTTCTGCTTGGTGTTGGGGTGGGGAGGGAGCACCCACAGGTAATGCGAGAATTCCCAGAAGAAATCACATTTAAGTGGATTTCACTAGGACAAGAAGGACATCCATCCTTTGAAGGAGAAGGGGAGAAAAGGCTGGAATTACTGAAGAAAACGAGGTTGAGTCACATTCACACATATAGACACACAACACACTAATAAATTACAGACAATCTTCAGACACAATTGTTTGGGGTTATTTTTTCCATCCAGGAAAACAAAAAGTAATATTTTTCAGTGGATATTTTGTTTCAGTAGTACTCTAAAGAAATGGAATAAGGAAATTAGAAAGGCTCTCTGATTTCCTCAGTAGATTACAAACAATTGTATCTATTTTATTACTCATGAGAAGAAAGTTTCTATCCTGGCAATTATTTATATACAAAAATTAAAATTAATATATACTATACAATATTAAATCTTAGGATGATTAGTTTCTATTTGAAGTTCCCTTTAACTCTTTCTATCCTCATTTCTTTTTTTTCCCCTTGGTTCTGTGTTCCTCCATGTTTGTGATTACTTTTAGGGTCAGCAGGTGTGTTAGGAATCCAATGTACCTACATAATAAATTTAATAGGATATCTTTACAGGATCGATACAATAATTCTAACACAGGATGAAAAATGATTTTATTATTAATCAGGTAGACATAATGAAGGCAATACGGAGTTTAAATAAATATTTTAAAGGAGTCCTATGTGCAGATTAGTCTGGCAAATACAGGGAGGCTACAGGATAGACAGTATTCAAGGAAGAAACAGAAGAGGGAAAATATAGGTAAACAAGTACGTAGACTATGAAAGGGCCTGGGCAAAGTGAGATAGTAATGACTCCTCTTCTTGCCTTGTACCAGTCTCTGCACTAGGCACTTTATATTATATAATTTAATATAATCTAACCCTGCAAGTTAGGTATTATTATACTCATTATGTTACCCGTTTGATAAGTGAGAAAACTGAAGGGTCGGAGGAGGTACAAAATTTGCCCAGAATCACAGTTATTAGGACCTGGCACTGACCCCACATTTATTTTGTTCCCAAATCCTTTCTTTCTCCATTGATCGCCTTGCTCCTTCATATTCTTCCAACTGATAGAAGATCAGCCACCTGCCACTCCTCTAGAGTCTGAGTCCATTTCCAATTAGTGTCTGTTTGTAGAAGTTTATTTGCATGTTCTAACACAGTTACTCATAACCTGGCTTATAAAAATGGCATCACTGTTTTGTTTCACACAAGAATCAAAAATGTTTTGCTCGACAGTTCTTCCCAATACCGTTAAAACTTCTGTTGGTTGCTGAGACTAATAAACTCTTGCCAGCACCTTACAGAATAAACAGTTAACAGTTGCACAGCATTTTACAATGTTCCAAAGACACTCATTCTTTCTTGCTTGTTTTGCTGTCACTGTTGTTGACATATATGACAATCTGAGGAGGTGGTCGGGCAGGTGTCACCACCCTTTCATAGATGGGCAAATTAAGGAATAGCGAGGATAGATCACTTCACCAGTATCAATCAGTTGTTGAGAATTCAAGCCAAGACTGGAAGCAAAGTTTCCTGACTTTGAATTCACTCCTCTATAGATTACTTGTTTTCTTTTCATTTTGCCCAACACGGGAGGGTTAAGCATTAAATTTGTGTAATACCTTCACCTTGCCCTTGCTGTCTCAAGGCATCTCATTTCCTGTGATTTCCTTTTTTATTACTTTGTTTTCCTTGCCATCAGATAAGACCTTAAGGGTAAGGTCTTTCAAGGTTTGCTATGTTCTGTCATGCCTTTAAATGTTATTCTTACTACGTAGGCGTCATTCCCTTTGACAAAGTTCATGTGTTTCCCTCCTCCATCACCATCGCCAAATCTGACACCATTTCTCCAACCACTGAAGTCTCATGGCATCTGTCTGCCACACAAATCACAAGGAGAATGGATAGGAAATAAGGGGGGAGGGGTGGGAAACTGGGTAAGAGGATTGATCGTCCACACCTCCAACCAAAACTCACATATCAAGTTCTGACTGTACTGCTTACCTCCTCTCCTTAGTTTGTGTGAAGGGGAAATTAAATCAGCCTGGCTCTGGGCTATAAAAGGAGAAATGAGAAATAGAGAATGTTCATGTTGAGCTCCCAGGAACTTGCCTCATCTAACCTCTTTTGGGGAGAAAGTTTACTCTATCTCAATGAAGCCCAGTATCTGCAGAGCCTTTAAAAGAATTGGCAGAAAGGGAGCCTGAGTGGCTTAGTTGGTTAAGTGTCCAACTTCAGCTCAGGTCATGATCTCGTGGTTTGTGAGTTCGAGCCCCGCATCAGGCTCTGTGCTGACAGCTCAGAGCCTGGAGCCTGCTTCAGATTCTGTGTTTCCCTCCCTCTCTCTCTGCTCCTCTCTCTCTCTCTCTCTCTCTCTCTCAAAGCTAATAAATAAAAATTAAGAAAAATTAAAAAAAAGAATTGACAGGATATCATGACCTTCTTGGCTGTCCCAACCCTGTGGCCCCAGTACTTATGCTAGTGCATTAGGCTTGGAAGGCATGCTCTGGAGATGGTCATAAATTACCAGAAGTTGTGAAAACTCTGTGAGAGAATTTTAACAAAAGCATTGAGTTGACTCTGAAATCAGTTAATCTTTTGGGATCAAATCTTTATGTAACACTATAATTGATTGGTATGCATACTAATAAGAACAAATGTAAATAAAATCCTGTAATTTCCTTGGAGTGTTAATAAGCGAGAAAGATAGAATACTTAGTTCTTTTAGAATGTCCTTTTTGTTTACATCTAATTAAATTTTTTACCTGAGCTCATTATGGAGATGCTGGGTAACACGCCTCATGTAAATTTAATATAAGCAACAAAATGAGGTTAAAAGAGCCCAGACCTGAAAGCTTGACGTGTTAATATTTACATTTGAAACCTAATCCATGTTTTCGTGCCATGTGAATTTTTAGAAACTGCTGAACCCCTGCTTCTTTATCTATAATCTCTCTAGCCAGGAATAGCTTTAGTTAGCACTTTGCACAAACATATATAAATGAATATAAGTATTCTTTATATAAATACATAAATAAATGGGGTTCTACATTAAATATGCTTTTGAAACATGCTTTGTTTGCTTAAAATGCATCACAAATATCTTCCAGGTCTTTTCATATTCTTCTACATAATTTTACTTATTGTCTACACAAATTTCCTCTGAATAGATATACTTGAAATTTATTTTCCAATCTTCTATTGATGGATATCTACATTGCTCCTTCTTTCTTTCTTCATATTGTAGATCAAAGTATGATAAATATCTGTCAAGTAAAATATTGGTTTTTTTTTTCTTATGGTCATAAAAATTTTAATTGCTTGGTTAACGGGATGCAAAGTTATAAAAGATGTTTACTTATTTATTTTTCCTCCTCTCTTATCTTTATATTTTCCCTAACACGAGAGCACACACTAGATGAGAAAATAACTGGTTGAAGAAGGCAGGAATCATACTTTGTATTCTTAATTTCAAAACTACTGTGTTACACATTAATAAAAAGTTGGTTACCATTTGGTCCTCAGTCTATGAAGAATTGTAGTCACATTCTGGAAGTCTTTCACTGTTGTTTTTTTTTTTTTTAAGACACTGTCAAAGGCTCTATGGATTGTTTCTAGTCATGGTTAAATGATTTTTAATTTGGTTTTTCATCAAATGTGAAATCCAGCATAAAATCTCCACAGACCCTAATAACCACCAAGATTATACATTGAGACCATTCAGTCAATTCAGTATAATCCTATGAATAATACAGATTCCGGGCTTGGGAAACACAGCCCCAGACTAGCTGTGGGGCAATGCCCGGAGTAGGGCAATGCAGTGTGAAATCTATTCATGTGGACCTCCCAACTGCCCACTGGACTGGACATTGGTTCCATTTAGGATTAAGCCCTGGCACTTCTGGTCGAGTGCTCTAGACTTTCCTTTGGGCTTACAGGTACCTTAAGTGCAGATAAGCTTTGTTAGAAAGGATCCTGTATAAACTTGTCACTTGTTCAGATTTGTTCACTATGAGTAATTCCAATAGAGAAAAATGACCTGGTAATCTAAGATCCACCCATACACTACATTTTTTATCATTGTTTTTATATACTGTTTTACTAGTTCTGGATTATGCATTCACTCGGTATACACTAAGTTTTGACTATCCTGTAGCCTGTCTTTGCTTTCATTTCCCTTGATACCAATTTCTACCACAATACCTTAGAGTATTCAGAATGGTCCTTCTCCAGAATGTGCTTTTACTAATGAAGTTGCATTACAGCAAAGGCTTCAAGGACTTAGTGAGACCTTTGATTTACATAAGCATCCCTCATAATGAAGCAGATTCTGCTTCAGATAAACATCCATCACGAATATACCATAGATTAGGGAAGGTTTTTATTTATCTTATATCTGTACACCTGTGAATGCATACTAATGCATACGAATCTGAAGGAGAACTTTGTGCATATTCTTTTCTGGTTGAGATTCTTTGCTTGAGATTACAGGTATATTCATAGAGATCTCTATGTTAGAAAATTCCTAGAGCATCTTAGGTAAATATAATTTATAAACTGGTTGTTGGGGTTTCCCACCATAGATATTACCAGTAAATACCTAAAATCTAGGATTTTAGATAAAAGGATGAAACATTTTCTCCACTTTCTTCTTTTCTGGACCTGAAACTATCTCATTTATCATTTTGTTGTTGGCATATATGGCTATCTATCTTGTTTTACTGAAACTGTGGTGATAACTTGCCTAAGAAAGCAATTTCAGGTTCCCTGCAGCATGTGGTAAATTGATTGGTGTGAAATGTAGCCGATTTCATTTGGACAGCATATCTTTATGTTCCCCTAGTAACATCATTAGTTCTTAAATTGCCACTCAAGTTTTATAAGCTGTGGAGTGTACGGTGGTTTTGGTCAGGGAGCATCTAATGCAACCCTGGGGGTTCCTAAGGAATGTTTTTTTTAATATGTATTTTTAATGTTTATCTTTGAGAGGGAGAGAGAGAGCATAAACATGGGAGGGGCATAGAAAGAGGGAGACACAGAACCTGAAGCAGGCTCCAGGCTCTGAGCTGTCAACACAGAGCCCAATGAAGGGCTTGAACTCACAAACCATGAGATCGTGACCTAAGCTGAAGTTGGATGGTTAACAGACTAAGCTACCCAGGTGCCCCCTAAGGAATGGTTTGAGGCTGCTGAGTAGACAGTCCCCAGTGGGAAACTTCCCCATTCCTAGTACATATCCCAGAGGCAGAAGTTTAATAGCATTTCCCAAGGTACTGTTCTAATATACGGGAAGCCTTGGGTTAACACCAGTAGTTACAAGGTCCCAGTTTCCTGTGTAATTGGAAACCACCCTGGGGGCTCTGCATAACAAGTTTATAACCCAATAGTACTCATGTATCCAAGCACTATTGGATTCTTTTATCCAACAGCAACAGCAACAAAAACAGTAATTGACCACCTACTGTGGGTCAGACACTTTGCTCCCTATCTTAGAGTGCATAGATAATAAGAAATAGCTACTACTGTTAGGAAGCTTACAGTTTATAGCAACAGATATTAACAGAAGTAACTACTTTTGGGATGCCACTAATGTGTACCTAAGGTGGTTCATTCTTCTCAGGAAAGTTAACTGTTCAATGAACAGAACGAAATTCCTACTAGCTTCCCACTGGCTTACTTCATATAAATCATGCTTAAAGCAGCACAGAGTAGGCAGGGAGAAGAGTTAAGTAAGGCCTAAGCAAGAGACCTGCCTACTGGATAGTTGGGGGAGCTGGCCCTGAAGGAGAGAGAACAAAAGTAGAACTGGAAAAAGTGTCTGAACACTTGATACACGCAGCTGTGTCCCAGGCAGGGACTGCCATGAAGTCTCCAGTTAGAGGAGCATAGTACAAAAGAAGGTCATCAAGGAGACACCTTGTATTCTGGTTCCACACACTAAGCCATCTTCATCTCTGCTGAAGTTGTGGGTGGAGGGCAAGTTAGGAGAACCTAGAGACAGGAGGACACGTTTGCAGGATTAGCAGCTACTATATTAATCCACACCTGAAGATAACAAGAACTTGGCCAGTAAAATAGAAAAAGTATAGGTGGGAGTGTAGGACTTTTAACACCAGTAAGTTTCCATATAGGCTAAAACATTTTTGAACCAAGTTTGTTGGAAGAGTTGATAGAAAAATAAACTTCAAACTATCAGCTAGGAATTGCAAAAGTTACGTAAGAAGTAATTTTACATTATCATTCAGCAGATTTTATTTGAAGATATGTAAAATTGAAAATTACTCAACTATATCTGAATCTTACATCAAGTCGCAGAATTTAGCTGACTAAAGCAAGAGAATATGGAATGTTCCAGTGTGCTTATGTACTCAGCCTTACAATGTTTGGCAAAGTAGTTGCAGATAATCAACTGAATCTCTGTGTCAGTCTCAATTACCTCATTGAGTTAAATAGAATTTAAGAGAATTACATAGAGTTAAATACAAGTTCATCAATGGTCTAAAGGCAGCATGTTTACATATTCTTTTCAGAAATTTGTTTTATGTAGCTAGGAAAATAAAAATGGAGCTTAACTTGATAAAGATTGGTTTTGTTATGATGTCTAAATTTAATTTCCGCTAAAAGTAGATTCATATGTTAATTATTTCTAGATATGAGGTCTTACTAGGCAACCCTATATCATCACCAAGCCATCTATTTCCCATTTTTTCTTACCCATTCTAAAGCCACATGTACCATTGCTATGTGCTCATCAGCACCATTTTTATACGGATGACCAGCCATGCTGGTCAAAAAAAAAAAAAAAATTTTTACTTTTCTATAACTTTTGCTAGGACTTAAAGGCAATACAACTAAAATAGGCAATTTAAAATTAAAAAATAGGGGCGCCTGGGTGGCGCAGTCGGTTAAGCGTCCGACTTCAGCCAGGTCACGATCTTGCGGTCCGTGAGTTCGAGCCCCACGTCGGGCTCTGGGCTGATGGCTCGGAGCCTGGAGCCTGTTTCCGATTCTGTGTCTCCCTCTCTCTCTGCCCCTCCCCCGTTCATGCTCTGTCTCTCTCTGTCCCAAAAATAAATAAAAAACATTGAAAAAAAATAAATAAATAAAATTAAAAAATAGACATCTTTATATAAATTGCATACGTTTATTGACCTAGATATGTTATGTTCAATCCTACAGTCACTGTTACATTTTCTTAGGCACCTCCAGATACCCTCCAGCAAGCCCAGACTGGGCAAAATCCCATATTTCCTGCATTATGCGTCACATTTTGATGGCTGTGGTTTTTTTTTCGTTGTTTTTAAGTGGCTAGGGTCTACGAGTAATAAGAGCAAACATTGGACAACTCCAAATACAATGCTTATACCTATAATTTCAACCAGAAAAGACCATTATTAAGATAGACTTGTGGTATTGAAAATTTAAAACACCATTTCTAAACTCTACTGACTATTGTTTCTGGAAAAGAAAATTTCTTTTTAAATTTTTTTTTTAACGTTTATTTATTTTTTGGGGACAGAGAGAGACAGAGCAAGAAGGGGGAGGGGCAGAGAGAGAGGGAGACACAGAATCGGAAACAGGCTCCAGGCTCTGAGCCATCAGCCCAGAGCCCGACACGGGGCTCGAACTCACGGACCGCGAGATCGTGACCTGGCTGAAGTCGGACGCTTAACCGACTACGCCACCCAGGCGCCCCGGGAAAAGAAAATTTCTGCTATTATTTTTATTTTATTTTTTTTTGGTTTATGAAGTCATTTTGATTTACTTGCTTTGATATTAAAGATTTTTTTCCCTTCTATTTCATCAGGAACAGAAAAATTACCCAGTAGACATGGCTGAATCACAAAGGGGGATAACAAACACCTATTATCAAGGGTATTCACTTGAAACATGCTTATTGATATCTAAGAGGAACATATTTCTAATAAAACTAGTAAAAGATATTGGGAAGTCTTTATCTTTTCTAATTATAAAAGTTAAGTCCTCAAGGTACTTTGAGGAGATACTGAGAAAGATGAATTTTTTAAGCCTCCGAATTGAAAAGGAATTTAGAGGCTTCAATTTCCCCAGGTTCAGTGTCCAGCACATTGCATCAATCTCTTCTGTGGATGCAGTCACAAGTAGGCATCTAGCATTCCCTGGCTCGTAAGTTCCAGAGATGTGGTACTCTTGGATGGCACAGGAAGTCCATGCCCCATATTAGAAATTCATTTCTTATTTTCAGCATAATCTACTTTTCTGTAGCTTCCATTGTAATATCCCTAGTTCTGTCTCTGGAACTGGACAGAAGAAAATAAACATTTATCTAGATCTTGACAGCTGTCAAATTTCTTGAAGGCGTGATTACATAAACTCCTTTCAAATGTTCTTTTTATTTTCTTTAGCTAAAATCTCAAATTTACTGTTTTTCTGTGCAGTTCAACTACCCATATCCCATAATCTCAAAATCACTGGGGCTTGGAAAATGCAGATTTCATTACCTCCTACAAGATAAACTGAGTCAGAGGCCTTCTCTCTCTCCTTTTGCCCCTCCGCCCCCCCCATTTACATTTTGTTACAAACATGTCAGAACAATAACGTTTAAGAACTCTTATCTAGGTAGAAGCGTTCCTACCTGACCTCTTCTTACCAGAGATCCATGGTTCTCATATTTGGCTGCAGCAGAAACACCTGATGAGACAGATTGCCTCTCATAAGGTCTGATTAGCAGTTTTCTGCTGAGATCCAAGAATTTTCATCTTTAATTAAGTCTTAAGTGATACTGCTCCTATTGGCTTTGAGACCACGCTCTGAAAACCACTGCTCTAGACTAATGGACGCTCTCTCCCAACTGGTGGATGCCAAGGGCACACCAAACGTCACAGCTAAGAGGCAACCCTCCAGTTGTGCCCACAGAGTTCGGCAACTACCAGTCGAATTATGTGGTTAACAGTCAATTATGTTTGTTGCCATGTTCATTTTATCGTAGCTGAATTGATACTAATTACATAACTAAATATATCAGCTTCTGAAATTTGAGTCTGAAAAGATGTTTCTATGAAAACTAAGCTGGATACTTAATGGGACTCAATATTAAAGATGCCTTAAATTGCTATTAAATTAAATCTGAGTAAGACTTGCATCATAAAAATGTATTTCTAATGTTTTCTCATGTAATATTCTCATGTTCTTTCATCATCTTGTTTGCTTACCTCAACCATTTGCTCCAGTCAGCAGTCCTCCAAAATGGTAACTGAATACAGTACTAGAGACGTAACCTAACCAGCACAGATTGGGGATACTGTCTTCCCAATAGGAAAAAAAAATAGAGGGTCACCTGAGTGGCTTAGTCAGTTAAACGTCTGACTCTTGATTTCAGCTTAGGTCATGGTCTCACGGTTGGTGAGATCAAGCCCCACACTGGACTCCATGCTGACAGCACAGAACCTGATTGGGAGTCTCTCCTCTCTCTCCCTCTCTCTCTCTCTCTTTCTGTCTCTCCCTGTGCCCCTCCCCCATGCACACATGTGCATGCATGCTCTCTCTGACTCTCAAAATAAGTAAACTTTAAAATAAAAACAGAAAAGAAAAAGAAAGAAGAAAGAAGAAAAACGTGTCACGTAACTTACAAACCAGCCTGAAAACTGCACCGGCTTCCCTCCCCTCCCCCTGGTTCCCAATCACCAGAGCCATGTCAAAATGTAGAGTCATTTGGGGCTTAAACTTAAAAAAAAAATTTCTCATCAGTTCAGAGTACGTCTCCTCAATCTTGCTAGGTTTTTGGTGAGTGGTTTATTTTAATCTAAATTTGGCTTTGTATCCTTCTTTTCATTAAACTTTATCTTGTACGTTATAGCTTTATATAAGTTTCTAAAGTATCTCTTAGTTACCCAGCCTTTTAACCAAGATTACCAAGTTTGCGTATGCATAGATTTTATCAGAACGACATCAGTTTAATGGTGAAAATAACTGTTTAAAAGACCACAGAGAACAGAGAGGCAGACAGAGTTCCGCTACTCCAATAATTAGCACACCTTGGAGATAGTGTTTTGTTTAATTACAAACTTCATTGACCCTTCTGTATCTTGGCCACAGAGATACCACAAAAGACTGCTACATGACTTACTCCACAAACCTTTGTTAAAGCAACCAACCTCCTATCCTCAAGTCTGCTAAACCCTTTTTATTTATTATTATTATTTTTTAATGTTTATTTATTTATTTATTTTTAAATATATGAAATCTATTGTCAAATTGGTTTCCATACAATGTTTATTTATTTTTGAGAGACAGTGAGAGAGAGAGAGAGAGAGAGAGAGAGAGAGAGAGAGCACACACACAAGCGGGGGAGGGGCTGAGAGAGAAAAAGTCACAGAATCTGAAGCAGGATCCAGGCTGTCAGCACAGAGCCCAATGCAGGGCTTGAACCATGAATCATGAGATCATGAACCGAACCGAAGTTAGACACTCAACTGACTGAGTCACCCGGGTGCCCTGCTAAACCCTTTTTAAAAATGAGTAAGTGAACATGTACATGACAAAGACCTAGCAGAGTTTACACAGGAGTTCTTTGCAAACAAATATTTACAACAGCAATATACCATTCAAAAAAGGAACAAAGGACCTGAACAGTTTTAAAAGAATACAAATAGTCAATAAATATGACAAAACAGAAAGAAAATCTATCTTCATTAATAGTCAAGTAAAATTTTAAAAACAACAAAATAACCTTTTCCTCCAAATAGGTTATTTTTTTAAATGATAATATCTAGTGGGGTGCCTGGGTGGCTCAGTCAGTTAAGGGACCAACTTCTGCTCAGGTGATGATCTCATGGTCCTTGAGTTGAAGCCCCACGTCAGGCTCTGTGCTGACAACTCAGAGCCTGGAGCCTGCTTCGGATTCTGTGTTTCCCTCTCTTCACCCCTCCCCTGATCATGCTCTGTCTCTCTCTCCTTCAAAAATAAATAAACATAATTTTTTTAAATTCTAAAATGATAATATCTAGTGTTAGAAAGGGAGTAAGTAAATCAGTGTTTTCATACGCAGTTAATAGGAATACAAATTGCTAAACTTTTTTTGAACAGAATTTTACAGAATATGTCAAAAGTTTCAAAATTCTTTCACTTTCAATCAGTAATTCAACTTCTAATGATTTAATTCTGAGAAAACCCAGATGTTCACACATATACAAGAATATTCATTGTACCATATAACTGCCAATCAAAAACACAACCTTAATGTACAACAATTGTGAATTTCTTACATACATTAAGGTATATCTACCTAATGGAATATTATACAACTATTGAAAATTATATTTCAGAACAGTGGCTTTCATCTTTTTTGTATTGTCACCCACATTTGACATGATAATTAATATGTGTTTGTGTGTGTGTATATTGTATTACTGTATAATCTGCTTGTGTGTGTTTATATGTGTGTAGAACTAAAATAATATTTCAGAAACAGTACATCCCCTTATGATGTGTGATGCACTTTGATACATGCTGCTATTAAATTTTTTTCTTAATGTTGGTAGCATCTGTCTAAATTGATTTCCTTTTTCACTAATGCAATGAATTTGAAATTATTTTACAAAAAAAACATATGTAACATGAATAATATGTATGTTACTCATAATAAGCCAATGCTATGCACAAAATGGCTTGTAAATTTGTTTTTTGTAAAAACATAAAATTAAAAAAATTCATACAACATAGAAGGATATATTAGTATGTAAATAACTGTATTTAAGTAATGTTTATTTCCTATTTATATTTTTTTATGTTTCCCTCATTTTTCTAATGGATATATACCACTTTTATTTTAGGAAAATATTTTAAACTAAGGAAATGAAAGTATTTGGTGTTACTTGTTCTTTCACAATATGCACAGGAAGCTAGTAATCTACACTTAAATGTAAATGTGTTCGCAAACCCTCTCTTTTTAGTCTAATGATAGAATTTTTTCTAGTGCTCAACATCACATATACCATCCCCCAAACTAGCTACCAAATCCTTCTTTTCCTTCCTTCCTTCTTTTCTTCCTTCCTCTCAACAATTTGATTACATTTTTAACTTTTTTATTTATTTTTTTAAGTTCTTTTTTTTTTATTTATAGTTAAATTTTTAACTTTCTAGGAACTGACACTCCCCATAGTTTTGCTAAAATTATTCACATGTTCAGTAAACTCACCTGCAAGTTTACCCAGGAGAATTGGTTTCATTTTAAGCAGGGAAGAGCTTTCCAAACACGTAGTCTAGCTTCAATTCCTTCTTAATACCTTTCCAATTAATTTCCTTGATAGGAGCACCCAGGGCAAAATAAGAATTAAAAAGACCCAGATTCTGTCATTTAATTAGTCAATATTTAGGGTATGACTAGAATGTTTCCCATTTTTCACTCTACTGTGCCTCTCCTCCCCCAAGTCAAAATGTACTTAGCCCAAGACATTTGAATCTCATTTTCCTGGTTTCAGAAAGTTTAGTCTTAAAATATGACTTCAGCCAAGGATCTCAACTCATGCAAAGGATCAAGTATGTATTTGAGGACTTCTATAATGTTAATGTTGTTTAACAGCTATTGATTTTTTTCGCCAAACCAATCGACTTAATGAATTATACAAAACGGCTTGTAAATACACTAGCTCTGATTCTATGGGCAGGAAAGCCAAGAGAGGGAATCAGCAGAGCAGTTTAGGGGGCCAGTTAGAAGACTCTAGTAAAGACATTGATAAGGTTGTCTTTGAAGAGTGGATAGGATCTGGACAGGTAGATGCATGCATAGTGGCCCAAGCTGATAGAGATAAAATGAACCATATTATGGAGTGATGATAGGCAGTTTGAAAGGCCAGGGTAGCAATGTTATGAACTATTTGGGAATTCAGGCAAAGACATTTGTACTTCTAAGTGAAACCAGGGCATTTTTCGACATGAGAGTAAAAAACCAAACAGCATCCTTGAGTTCAGTGCCTCTAATTGCACACCCCGTCTCTGGCCCAGCAGTATCACATCGTCACCAAGCAGTCAGCTCCTGGAGAGCTGTGTCTCTGTGAGACAACTGGGTCACATACACCAACAGGCACTCAATGGCAAGACTTGCATTTTCTTGTTCTCAATCCCTCAATATGACCTCTGGAGCCTACAAGACATTCTAGAATGTACTCCAGGGTCTAGAGCAACACTTAGGAGACAGTAGGATGCAATGACAGGAAACATACAAGTTGGAATGGTAAGGGAATGCGTGAGTTAAGAGGTTAACTATTTTTTTAATCCAAAAGATGCTAATAATCCCCTACTTTTCTCTTTAAGCTCTTTCATGGCTGTCTTCTAAACATCTATCCCTTCATTTCTCCTTGGTCTGTTGAGTGTCCTATCAACTGAGAAAGACTGCTGTGTGTTTTTACAACAGTAATAAAACAAGTGGCTTAGTCACCCAAGCATATGTAGCTTCTCTGCACTCCCTTTATGGATTAGTGTCTGTAGGAAAGGAGTATGGAGAGTTACCTCCATCTCCATAGTGTCTCAGGCTCTCAGAGTAGAATCAAGAGCCTGGCTTTCGTATTCATGTCTACTGATTCACAGTTCCTTATTGTCAACTTTGTGTTACTACTTTGAGACCAAGAAAGATTTTTAAAATCATGTAAAATTCTTAAATATTGTTACTTACTTTAGAAGAGCTAAGAACAAACACATAGGTTGCTTGTTTTGTTTTGGGGTGTGGGGCATATTTTCCTAACTATAACAAAATCTCGATGCAGCATTCAAGATAAGGAGGAATTGCTTTGATGGAGGTGAGGTTTTACTGTGAGATGCCAGAAAACTCTCCTTGTTTATATGAATTTTTGTGACAACTATATTGTTTGTAGATTAGGTAGGTCCAGTATTCACCTAGATGCCAGCAAAATCTGAGGTGTATTTTGTCCTGAAACTGATTATGTGCTTCTTTTTTTTTCCCCACTAACTATTACAAAATCTCATAGGATTTTGAATTTTTGTTTTGTTTTGTTCTGAGTTTCTGTCTTTGTCTTTCCTATGGATTGCTGTTTCCAATGTAATCCTTAGTCTTTAGAATCTTATCAGAAAGGGATAAGTGACACAACACATATGTAGTCATTTGGTTAAAAATAAATGTTATTCATACAGAATTCAATTGTAAGCAATTTGGTAAAAATTGCAATTTTTTAGGGTTTTTTAGCCCTCAGTTCCCAGTATTAAGATTTTAGAACTTAGTTATAAAAATTTCTCAGATTCTTCAACTTGAAAAAATTATGAAAAGATAATTGGCAAGGGCTGATTCCATACAGCCTCCAAGGAACTGCACTGGAAAGGATTTTTACAAAACAGCAGGTGCATAAATACATCCTATCTTACCTACAAGAAAGGATCAGTGTTATTTTTAATTTAAGGTTTTCCAATAGAATGATTGATTATATTTCCTTCTGCACTAGAATAGTGCCTATCTTTTTCTTTTTTTCCAGTGTGTGAACAAGGCAGGATTTGAACAGGGTTTACCAACAGATTCAAATCAGATCTTCAAATCCACATGACTCATTGCGTACCCATGTTGTTTACTTTGACCCCAGACTGGGGAATTTAATTTTTTTTAAATGTTGTACCCCAATTTGCCTTTTAGTTGTCTCAGTGCACAAAATGAATATCCTTATTACATTGAGTTCATATCAAACAAAGTGTTTCATCATGTGATTGCTTCCCATTTCTGTTCATCTGTTTTGCTATTATCACAAACTTCCAGATTGACTGTAGGCCTGTACTTTTCTATGGGGTTCCATGAATGAGTGTTTTTTAATTATCTCCTAGGACAATAGCCTTTCAAGCTAATGTCGTACTTCACTCCCTTTTTAGTGAAGCCCATACCATCCCAAGTACTAATAGCTTCAAGGATGTTTTAAAAATCTGGAGAAAGAGAGCCATGTTAATATTTATTAGATTTTTTCAAAGATAACAGTGGTTTTCATAGTCCAAATAAAAACTGATTATATGAGTTCCAAATGAATTTCTTTCAGTGTTACTATTTCATTCTTCTTCCCAGTAGCTTTTAACAAATCGCACTAATCAGTAGTTTTAAAAGTAACAATTTTACATTAGCATCTTTCCCCTCCTCCACTGCCGTGCAAGCATTCAGTCTTATGCCTCAATAAATATGACATTTTCTTCATCCCACAAATGACATTAGAGATAGTGAGCACTTTTTAAAAATATATTGTTCAGCCTCAGAATATATATGTGTGTATATATATATATATATATATATATATATAAACTCATGTACACACTTATAGTAACAGCACAAGAATTGAATATAGTAGTAAATGTAGGAAATAGTGTGGTCTTCAAGTATAGAAGGGTAGCTTTTATTTTTTTTTTATTTATTTTTTATTTTATTTTATTTTTTTTTAACGTTTATTATTTTTGGGACAGAGAGAGACAGAGCATGAATGGGGGAGGGGCAGAGAGAGAGGGAGACACAGAATCGGAAACAGGCTCCAGGCTCCAGGCTCCGAGCCATCAGCCCAGAGCCCGACGCGGGGCTCGAACTCCCGGACCGCGAGATCGTGACCTGGCTGAAGTCGGACGCTTAACCGACTGCGCCACCCAGGCACCCCAGAAGGGTAGCTTTTAGATTCCAAAATTATTTGACCAATTTGCCCGCATTTGGAAAAGCAGTAAAACTTTAGATTCCAATTCATTAGCAACTCTATGCCTTTTTTTTTAATTTTATTTATTTTTTTATTTATATATGAAATTTATTGTCAAATTGGTTTCCATACAATCTATGCCCTTCTTAGAGTCAGAATAGTGACTTTGGTCTCAGTGTCCTAATTAGAAAACTATAACAATAAAAACAATGATAGCAATAATATAGTGAGGTAATAGCCAACATGAACTTAGTACATAGAATATTCCAAGACTAGTTTTAGGCAATTTAGCTTCATTATTCTTCAGAAGAAAGTTTTTAAGTAGGTACTGTGATTATCCCCATTTTATGGATAAGAAAACAAACACAGAAGTGGAGACAAAAAGAGCAAACATTTTGTTTATAAGGCCAATATATAATGTAAAGTAGGGTGTCTTGTTAACAAACTGCTTTTTCTTTTATTTTTTTCCTCCAATAAAGTGACTAAAGCATAGCCAGTGAGAAATTATCTTCTACTATTAGTTGCTGAAAGCTAAGTTTTGATCCCTTTTCCCCGATTAAAAGGAAACGGTGCTTGGTTTTCATTGGTGCTGTTCATGTCATCCTAAGACCCTTGTCAGTTACTGTGAAGCGTGTAAAGAAAGCTTGATTTTGAAATCATTGATCATATCTTAAACATATTGCTTTTTTTCTCCAAAATATGGCCATGAGTGATGATTTGTCTCCCAACAGCAGACCACTTTTTATCAAAATCTGATCCATAGTAGTAGTAAATCAAGACTATTATTATGAGTAATTTATTACTAAAATATTATATTTCTCAAAAAATCTTTTGTCTTTCCATTATTATTTTATCCTCTGAGAAATATAAATTTCATTCAGTAAGTGGACCATCTTATTTTCATTACTAGTATATATAAAATGAAACATGAAACAGAAACTATCAATTGACAATCTGTTACGTTGATCAGAAATTTAAATTTTTTTATCTCTCTAGAGTACTAGTATTAACAGGGACAGTGTTGGTTTTCAAGATTTCAAAAAAAAACGAATATGTACTCTAGGCCTTAACACATATGTGGAATCAGAATATATGGGATTTTTCTGAGGTTGGGGTTGGAGGAAATTGGGTGGAAAAGGATAAGAAGATGTCTATGGTTTGAAGTCAGAAGCAAATAGACTTTTACCTGTAGATGTATAATTGGCACTTTTTTCTCCATTATCACATAGGATGGGGGACAGACTCAATGTGAGTTTCTACCACCTTCAAAAAATGAATTTTATTTAATTAAGTCATACACTCTGCATATCTAGATATTTATAAACATGACACTAATTCCAGCAATTGAACAAGAATGCATTCACATTGCTATCTTTCAGAGCAGTTTACTAAGGTTTGTTGTAACATGTTTAGAACCAGTTGCAAATCTAGGTGTTGCATCATTGCTAAGCCTTGATGAAACGTTTATGAACATGTTTTATTATTTGCTAATCTGTGCTGTGAACCCATCAGTCTGTTTGCAGTGGGGAGGAAGTGGGTAGAGGGGTGGGAGGGTAGAAGAGGGGTGGATCATTTTGTTTGATGTGTTGGTGGAGGGAGGAAGGAAGTTGAACTAAGGTGTATCTAAAGGGTTCCATTTTGACCCTTGCACTAAAATCAACTGCAGTAAATAAATGCTACTCCTAATCGGGTTTTCAGTGATCATACTCTTTTTTTCCCCCCTTGTTTTATATTTTTTTCTCAGGGGAAATCTCTCACGTCAAAGAGGTTAACAAGCCTCGTTCAGTCCTACTAAAAGGATCATCTTGTAGCATGGAAGCAGACTGGAGTCATTGCATATACTTTGTAGCTCTTTGTTGTTACCTGGAGCAGAGGACATTAGGCCAAGATGTTGCATGAGCAAAGGACCTGAATTGTTCTCTCTTTGTGTACATTCAGGCACTGCCATTCCAAGGGACTCTACCGTCTCAATGCCTCCACTGCAAAATGTTGTCTGCTTACTTTCTCCTTGTACTAAGCTGGATCTGTGTCGTTTCCTTTTTAACAAGTTCAAGTGGAGTAAACCTTTTTTTTTTTCTTTCTCTTAAAGCTTCTGCTAGACACACAGTTCACTGAAAATTCACTCAGTCAAAAACTGGAAGAATTGTAAAAGAAAAAAGCATATATCAATAAGTATACATACGGCTTCACGTTTATTAAACAATAAGTTAGCACAGAAAGTTTCATTTCACCAATGTGTTCACAGTCAGAAACAAGCTTTGTCTTTGTCTGTTGTCTATACATTCTCAGTTAATGTTTCTTGCATTTATTTTTATACCATATTTAAATAAGAAACGCCTTTTACTCCAAATGTATTAAAGTTGATCCCTTCTCTGTAAATTTGTGTATGTTTATATTGTTGTTTTATCTTTCATTAAAAGATGCAGAATCTCCTTGTTTTTGTAATTTTGACTTCCACACGCTGATAAAGAAAATGCTGAAAAACATCCATAAATGTAGACTTGCAATTTAAGCTATCACGCTGCAAGTTTATTTTAGGGCTTTAAGGCAAGCTTGGATGGTACAGGAGTCAGGAGCTGACTGAAAGTGTTTCATCTGGGGGCTAGGCCAGGACTGGGTAGATTCTTTTTCTCTCATGCAGGAGCAACACAAACTGGCCTTTCACATTTTCAGAGCAATTTACCAGCCCTTTCAGCCTCATTATGAATATGCATCTCTATGTTTTGCTAATGGCTAATGGGAGTTAGGTTTGAGTGTGACTTCCCAACTCAGAAACTGGTATTTGTCTTTCAAGTATAATCCTAAAAATGCCTTAAATCAGTGGCTTTTAACTCTTTGGTGGTTACAAATTCTTTTGAGAACACAATGGTAATTACTAATCTTTAGTGTGTGCTTAGTAAATGCCAAGCCACAGTACTATGGGCTTTACCCATAAAATCTTTACATTTAATCCTCACAGCAGCCCGTTTCTGCAATTTTGAGAATTTTAAAGCAGAGAGAGGTTCAGTACCCTGTTCAAAGTCACACAGCCATATAGTGAGTTGCTATACAAATTCAGGCAGTCCAACTCCAGAACCCACTCTATTGCACCAATCCACTGCACCACCCAACTTCTTTTGGTAAAATTTATGAAAATCCACATACACTCTTACACAGGAAACATTTCCACTGACTTTTGGAGCATTCACAGAATACCCTCTGAAATTCATCCATGGGCCCCAAATAAGAAACCTGACTCCCTTTAAGAATTGGGTCGGGAATAGGGGCACCTGGGTGGCTTCTGTCTTTGGCTCAGGTCATGGTCTCACAGTTCGTGAGTTCGAGCCCCACGTCAGCTCTATGCTGACAGCTCAGGGCCTGGAGCCTGCTTTGGATTCTATGTCTTCTTCCCTCTCTAATCCTCCTCTGCTCATGCTCTGTCTCTCTATCTCAAAAATAAATAATAAACATTAAAAAAATTTTTAAATGTTGGGTCAGGGACACAAAAGGTCACACAGTGGGGAAATGGGCCTAACTTGTTTACTTTTGCATCCATGTAGGCATTGCAGACTCTGGATATTTAAAAAAGAGAAACATAATATTGTAAATAAGGTAATTATTAATTATTGTAGATAAATTTAAATTCTAAAAAAAATTACCAACATCGGTGAGAAATCAGTAGTAAGTCTGTGAACTAGTGTCTAGAACTGTCACAAAATGGAAGCCACTTGATAGGAGAAATTTACATAGGAACAATAATCGGAACACTGTAACTACTTTAAGACTTTTAAAAAAGATTTAATTATACATCCTATGACTTTTTAAAAGGAGTACATAGGGGCGCCTGGGTGGCGCAGTCGGTTAAGCGTCCGACTTCAGCCAGGTCACGATCTCTCGGTCCGTGAGTTCGAGCCCCGCGTCAGGCTCTGGGCTGATGGCTCAGAGCCTGGAGCCTGTTTCCGATTCTGTGTCTCCCTCTCTCTCTGCCCCTCCCCCATTCATGCTCTGTCTCTCTCTGTCCCAAAAATAAATAAATGTTGAAAAAAAAACTTTTTTTTAAAAATAAAATAAAATAAAATAAAAGGAGTACATAAAGTGCACATAAATATAAATATATAGATGCTCTCTGTTAGAAACATTCAGGACAGCCTTGGGCAGATGGTACTGAAGCTACATTGAAAGGCTACTTCAAAGAAACATTATTTGAAAGCAATACCTATTAGATGAATAGACAATGAATCTTGCACAAATAGAATTGGTTCTTTTGGAGGCTATCTCTTATAAATTGTCATTCCTTGGATGCCCATCCTTACTGAAAATTTTAAACCAAAAATTTACACAGAAATGAAAGGTGTAATAATGTCAACAGATGATAGGAAAAAAATATTCAGGCAAGTATCCTCAAGTCAGGAGCTCTTAATAAACCTGTGAGTCAGTTTCTGACAAGTACAGAAAATCTTTAAATAACCTAATGGCTCCATTTAATATACTTTCGACAAAGCTCGGTATACAAAACAGTGTATTTTAGGAGGAGAATATAAGAAAATGTTGGAGTTCTTGGAGTTCACTCAAATAAGCACATGGCAACTGTCTCCCACCCGACTCTGGGACAATTTGATCTATAAAGCATAGAAGAAAAGCTCTCAAGTTTCTAATGATTAAAATGGTTTTTAAGAAGCCTTTTTCTCCCTTAAAGCAATTTAAAAAGTTATCCACTGAAGCAGTGGCCCAGAGTGTCCACACTCAATTGCAAAACTAATTCATCCTCTAAACTGCATTGACCTGATTTTTCCCTTTGCAATGTCTACAGCAATGTTTCCTGTGGAACTTCAATGGATTTTCTGCTTGAATAAAAGTAAGTGAAATATGGTCAGCAATTCTACCCGTCAGGGACCAGGAAAATAAATGAAGGCAAAAACGTTCCCTCTTCATTACAAGTATGTGAGTGCATGTTGCTACTCAGAACTTTCATGCATCCGCCATTCTCCTTGTTGAGTGCTCATTTCCCTTTATACATGTATGATGGTTTTTGAATAATTTTGGTCTATGAGGAAAGCAAATCTTGGCTAACTAGCATAAATTTAGTCCAAGTAAATGCACTGATTGTCTCTACACATAGGATTTGTGTGTCCTTAATTATATACTTGAAAGAGCACATTGAAATAACCAATGGCTTTACTGTTGTCCATGACTATCCCTTTGCATATTCTAATACCCTCTAAAACATCAACCAGAGGTAATTATCTACTTGAAAGAATACATTGAAATAGCCAGTGGCTTTACTGTTGTCTATGAGTAACCCTTTGCTTATTCTAATACTCTCTAAAATATCAACGGGAAGTAAGCCATTTTGAGAAAATAGAGAAGAATTTGATGAACATGAAGAATTGAGAGAGAACTAAAGTCATGTGTCACATGCAGGTATCCCACATATTTT
Source organism: Herpailurus yagouaroundi (assembly GCF_014898765.1). Lineage (NCBI taxonomy): Eukaryota > Metazoa > Chordata > Mammalia > Carnivora > Felidae > Herpailurus > Herpailurus yagouaroundi. The sequence goes on along the minus strand of NW_024412436.1, from coordinate 6,847,663 downwards.
GTTGTACAACCATGTTTTTGTATCTTTTTATTCAGAATTTTGTGCACCAAATTAACCTTTAAAAAATACCAAATGATGTATAAAACATAAGACATCAGTATTCAAAAGTCAGATTAAGACAGAAACTATTACATATGCCGTTGAATGCCTAGGGAAGTTTCCCTGGAGCTGCAAATCCATTTGAAACTTCATCTTTGCAAAGATCATTAGTTACTGGGTAGACATGAGTACTCCTTGATTAATAAACTGATTACTAAATCTTGATGTCTTTATTAAGTTATGACACTTTAATCATTTCAACTTGTTTGGAAATCAAATGACTTGGTGTTTGTTATCTTTTTAAAGGTTAGTAACATCTAATTCCAGTATTGACTGAAAGGATTAAGACAACGTATCTAAACTATCAAGCGCAGAATTAGGCACATAAATAGAAGTCAAAAATAATATGTACTTTACTCTTTTCCCTTTCTTTTCCTCCAAAAGGTCATTTTTCTAAAAAGATAAAATACATGTTCAAACACCACTCCTAGCCCAAGTGGAATCATTTGGTTTGACGTGCAGAGGGCCAAAGCCAAGTGGTGAATCAGAATATCAGAGACCAGAGGAAAGACATGGAGAGCAGTTAGGTGTGATGGTAGGTTGGTTACCAACCATATGGAGTCAATAAACATCAGGACCAAAAGAGCGACCAAAAAATGAAACTTGGCTAAGTCAAGGAGGCTGCATCCTGAACAAATGAAACTGGAAACTGCATCTCTGGAAAATAGGAATAGGACTTGTTAGAAAGCAGTTGTGGTCTCAACTGTGTGTGTGACAGAAACTCTTCTAGGAACCTAGCTAGTGTGAGCTAGAAGTACAAGGGACAGAAGATGGTAGTAATAAGGTATCGGGGTAAAATCATCCGTCTTTCTCAGTGCAGGATGACTTTTGGCCCCAAAGTACAAATAGAGGAACTTCTCCTTCCCCATACACTACGTTTCCAGAGGTTTCCTGGACCAGAGAAGTGGATATAAAGTATAGGCAGACTGAATTATTTGTTATGAAAGGTCTTAAACACTCTGAAACCTCTTGATTCCATGATATAGGGCTGTGGTGTTTGTCATGTGAGCTCTCAGGTCCAGGCTGGGTGATAGTCCCAGTCAAGTAAGAACTGGCCATTTGGCAGGTGAGATTGCAATGCACAGGCTACAGAAAGAGATGGAAAGTGGATCTGAAAGAGTTGCCCGTAGGCCAACTCAGTGGGGTGACACAGCAATGATCATACATAATCATACATAATCAATTCCACATACTAGTTCTTATCCTAGTTATTTGCCCTGGCTCTTTTGGGGCTGCAGATATATAAGGGAACCAACTTTATGATGGTACATACTGCAATTTGCAGTGTGCACTCTCCGTCCCGTTTCCCTGATTTATTCTTACCTTTGGTCTTCCTAAATTTCTTCAAGTGTTCAGGCGCAAAAGCCCCTCTTTCTACTTCTTTTCCATAATAAGCCTTAATGGCCCTAGCACAAGATTGCCTGAAAAGAATTTCAGCTTCCTCTAGACTAAGATCTAATATTTATGAAGGTAGATTAAACACATTCTAAAATCTCCACTCCAAATGGAAATAATTTTTACATTTTCAAGATTAAAAAACACATAGCTGCTTATGAAAGTGATAAAGGGAACCATTTCTAACAAGAAAATAATCAAAGTGAATATTGTCAGAAACTAAAATAACTTGGCACTGGAGAGCTAGGCATGGATCTAAACAGAAAGTACAGGGGCAGTGGCCAGAAACTCTCATACTTCCATGACCATAGACTCAACACTACCTCCAGGGAGCTTAGACTGTGAAACACAACACTCTGCCATGAGCAGCGACTGGGATAGCTTTGCACACTTCCCAAGGTTACTAGAGAACTAAGCCATTTCCAATGGCCATAGTGTCCAGTATTACCCTGCATGCATGAAAGGTGTGTGCTGTCATGTCACCAGCATGTGCAGGGCAGGAAATAGAAGGACATTCCCTGAGCATAAAGTGTACCCTGACCCAGAGATATGAAACAGACTGTGGCTTTCCATGGGAGAAAATACGGGAGAAATATGTGAAATGTGAGCTTATAAACTATGTTCATAAAAATGCTTATAAGGTAAGCATTGTCAATGACAGAATATGGAAGAATTTACACCAAAGGAAAAAGACAAGGTCAATCTGAAGAGTACCTCAAAATAAGTATTTTTCAAGTTTGAAAGCAATAAAGTATTTAAATATGAGAAAAGAGGAGGCAGAGTTATATATATATAGATAGATAGATGATAGATAGATAGATAATATGAATTCATACCAAGAGTTTCATAGTGAAACTTTACAATACTAATGAAAGAGAAAAATTTTTTTAATGTTTAATTTATCTTTGAGAGAGAGACAAAGTGTGAGTGGGGAGGGGCAGAGAGAGAGAGGGAGACACAGAATCTGAAGCAGGCTCCAGGCTCCAAGCTGTCAGCACAGAGCCTGATGTGGGGCTCAAACTCACAAACTGCGAGATCATGATCTGAGCTGAAGTCGGACACCTAATCGACTGAACCACCTAGGCACCGCTAATGAAAGAGAATTTTAAAATATCCCAAAAGTTACCAGGGGGCAAAGAAACAGAAGTCTGATTTATATTATCTTTGGCAATGTGAAATGTCAGAAGTCAGCAAAGTGAAAATCTGATTTTAAAATTCTATATTCAACTGGACTTCTGGGGAAGATGGTGGGATAGGAGGACCCTAAGCTCACCTCATCCCATGGATACAACTAGGTAACACATCAGTGTAAATAACTCAGAAAATGACCAGAATACTGGCAGAACAGACTCTCCACAGCTAAATGTAGAGAAAAGGCCACATTAAAGAGGGTAAGGAGGGTGGAGACGTGGTTGAGAAGCTAAATGAATCTGTAGAACATTCCCTGGGATGGAGATATGCCGTGGGAGCAGAGAAGGTAAAGAAGAAGACCCTCATGCCAGCCACTCCAGGCATGGAGGATCCCTATAACATTGGGCCTTGAAAATCAGAGGGGCATAATTTTACAAGTTCTTACAATCAGCAGACTTTAACACCTCGAACTTTAAAAATAGCAGACCCAGGAATGGGAGAACCAGAAGGGTGAAAGGAAATTGAGTCCTTGCCAAGAGACAGCATAACAAACACCCAAGGAGATACAGCATAAAATCAGCAGTTTGAAAAAAACCTGGGGCATATGGGGTGGGGGAGATTTCTTTACTAATCTTAGAGCCTGTGCTAAGAGGTCAGGGATCTTTGGGAGATTTTGTTCTACAGGAACAAAAGAGCTGGTTGTTCTCATTTCCCTCCCTGGCCCCCCAGCCTAAACAGATGAACACTTGTGGAACAAAGTGCCAACACTCACTACCTAACTTGCTAACAATACTGCCATCTTAGCATTCTGTGGACACACCCCCTCCAGCCAGGCCTCAGCTCCAGCTCCCCTCCCACAGCAGACCTGAACAAACCTTGCTAATACAAGATGCCACACTCCTACATTCTCCTTTAGACCTACTTCCTCCAATATGCACGTGGCTGGAGCCCATTCAAAGCAGCACCACAAGGTTGGCAGTGTGCAAGCAGCCCCAACAGGGACCAACACCACTCCAAAGTGACTCCTGCCACAGGGAGAGGAGAAGATAACCACACAAACCAGTCCAACTGTGGCTGCAGCAGTGGGATGGGGAAAGACAGGTGATCTGACTGCAAGTCTCACCCAACAAAGAAAGCTTCTCAAGGGACACTGGGAAGTGCCCTGTAGTTAAGTGCTACTGCATCCCTGGCAAACAGCTAGTCTGACTCAACTCAAGCCCAAGGAAGCCCCAGACTGACACATTACAACACAGGGACCAAACCCTGCAAAGAAAGTCACTGCCGACAATTGGACTGATGGAAAAAGCAGCTCAGTCACAAAAGCAGGGTGCATGCAACACATATAGGAGACACCCCTGAAGCACCAGGTTCCAGTGAACAGGGGACACTGCACTGCAGGACCTCTTCTGTATAAGGCCATTACTTTCAAGAGCAGAAAGGCTTTCTAATATATAGAGACAGACAGAGAGGTTAGACAAAAATGAGGAGACAAAGGAATATATCTCAAATGAAAAAAAAAGGACAAAATCACAGCAAAACATCTAAACAAACCAAAGGTAAATAATGATAAAGAATTTAATGATCATAAATATACTTACTGAACTTGAGATAAGAGTGGAGAACCTCAGTAAGACAAAGAGATAGAAAAAAAAAACAATCAGAAATGAAGAACTCATAAAGAAAATTGAAAATATACTGGAGAGAAATAATAGTAGATTAGAGGAAGAAAACAATTACTAAAATTAAAAAATTAAAAACAAAACAAAAAAATAAAATAAAGGAAAGTAGATCCTAGGTCTGTTTTGGTTTGCTTGTTGAATGAAGCTTGACAGAATAGAGAAAAGAGGGAAGGGAAAGAAAAAAAAAAGTTAAGAAAAAACAACGAATATAAGAACACTAGCTAGGCTTCTGAAAAGCATAGAAGACCCCGGAGAATCTTCTGCAGAGATAAAAGAAGTAAAATCTAGTCAGACTGAAGTTAGAAATGCCATAACTGAGATGTAATCTCAAATTGACACCATGAAGAAAAAAATGGACAAAGCAAAGCAGAGGATCAGCAATATGGAAGATAAAGTTATGGAGAATAATGAAGCAGAAATAAAGACGGGAACAAAGAAAAAAGATCATGATACAAGACTTAGAGAACTCAGTGACTTATTAAAAAGGAATACTATCTGAATCATAGGAGTCACAGAAAATGAATAGAGAAAAAGGGGCAGAAGGTTTATGTGAGAACATTGTAGTAGAAAACTTTCCTAATCTGGGGAAGGACACAGACATCGAAGTCCAAGAAGAACAGAGAATTTCCATTACATTCAACAAAAAACAACCATCACCAAGACATATCATAGTCAAATTCACAAAATACACAAAGAAAGAATTATGAAAGAAATAAGGGAAAAAAGTCCTTAACATACAAGGTAAGACAGATCAGGTTCATAGCTGATCTGTCCACAGAAATTTGGCAGGCCAGAAAGGACCTGCAGGATATATTCAACGTGCTGAATAAAAAATACATAAATATGTAGCCAAGAATTCTTTATCCAGAAAGGCTGTCATTCAAAATAGAAGGAGATATAAAGAGTTTCCCAGACAAATTAAAACTAAAAGAGGTAGTAACCACTAAACAAGCCCTGCAAGAAATTTTAAGTGGACTCTTTGAATGGAGGAAAGACAAAACAGAAGAGACCAAAAGCAACAAAGACTAGAAAGGACCAGAGATGATTACCAGAAGCACCAACTTTACAGGTAATAAAATAGAATTAAATTCATGTTTCAATAATCACTCTGAATGTAAATGAACTAAATTCTCCAATCAAAAGACATATGGTATCAGAAAGGATAAGAAAACAGGACCAATCTATATGCTGCCTATGAGAGACTCGTTTTAGACTTAAGGACATCTGCAGATTGAAAGTAAGGGGATGGAGAACCATCTATCAGGCTAACAGATGTCAAAAGAGACCCAGAGTAGCCATAAGTATATCAAAGATTTTATTTATTTATTTATTTATTTATTTATATGAAATTTATTTTCAAATTGGTTTCCATATAACACCCAGTGCTCATCCCAACAAGTGCCCTCCTCAATGCCCATCACCAACACTTCCCTCCCTCCCACCTGCCCCCCCCCATCAACCCTCAGTTTGTTCTCAGTTTTTTAGAGTCTCTTATAGTTTGGTTCTCTCCCTCTCTTTTTTTTTTTCTCCCCCCCCCCCCGCCCCCATGGTCTTCTGTTAAGTTTCTCAGGATCCACATAAGAGTGAAAACATATGGTATCTGTCTTTCCTTGTATGACTTACTTCACTTAGCATAACACTCTCCAGTTCCATCCACGTTGCTACAAAAGGCCATATTTCATTCTTTCTCATTGCCACGTAGTATTCCATTGTGTATATAAACCACAATTTCTTTATCCATACATCAGTTGATGGACATTTAAGCTCTTTCCATAATTTGGCTATTGTTGAAAGTGCTGCTATAAACATTGGGATACAAGTGCCCCTATGCATCAGCACTCCTGTATCCCTTGCATAAATTCCTAGCAGTGTTATTGCTGGGTCATAGGGTAGGTCTATTTTTAATTTTTTGAGGAACCTCCACACTGTTTTCCAGAGTGGCTGCACCAGTTTGCATTCCCACCAACAGTGCGAGAGGGTTCCCGTTTCTCCACATCCTCTCCAGCATCTATAGCCTCCTGATTTGTTCATTTTAGTCACTCTGATTGGCATGAGGTGGTATCTCAGTGTGGTTTTGATTTGTATTTCCCTGATGAGGAGTGATGTTGAGCATCTTTTCATGGATGCAAAAATTCTCAATAAGATACTAGCAAATCGAATTCAACAACATATAAAAAGAATTATTCACCATGATTAAGTGGGATTCATTCCTGGGCTGCAGGGCTGGTTCAACATTCGCAAATCAATCAATGTGATACATCACATTAATAAAAGAACAGATGAGAACCATATGATCTGTCAATAGATGCAGAAAAAGCATTTGACAAAATTCAGCATTCTTTCTTAACAAAAACCCTCGAGAAAGTCGGGATAGAAGGAACACATTTAAACATCATAAAATCCATTTATGAAAAGTCCACAGTTAATATCATCCTCAATTGGGAAAAACTGAGAATTTTCCCCTTGATCCCCCTGAGATCAGGAACACAACAGGGACGTCCACTCTCACCACTGTTGTTTAACATAGTGCTGGAGTTCTAGCATCAGCAATCAGACAAAAAAGGAAATCAAAGGCATCAAAATTGGCAAAGATTAAGTCAAGTTTTCAATTTTTGCAGATGACATGATATTATACATGGAAAACCCGATAGACTCCACCAAAAGTCTGCTAGAACTGATACATGAATTCAGCAAAGTCACAAGATACAAAATTGATGTACAGAAATCAGTTGCATTCTTATACATGAATAATGAAGCAACAGAAAGACAAATAAAGAAACTGATCCCATTCACAATGGCACCAAGAATCATAAAATACCTAGGAATAAATCTAACCAAAGATGTAAAAGATCTATATGCTGAAAACTATAGACAGCTTGTGAAGGAAATTTAAGAAGATACAAAGAAATGGAAAAACATTCTGTGCTCGTGGATTGGAAGAATATATATTGTTAAAATGTCAATACTACCCAAAGCTATCTACACATTCAATGAAATTCCATTCAAAATTGCACCAGCATTCTTCTCGAAGTTGGAACAAGCAATCCTAAAATTTGTATGGAACTACAAAAGACCCCAAATAGCCTAAGTAATATTGAAGAAGACCAAAGCAGGAGGCATCACAATCCCAGACTTTAGCTTCTACTGCAAAGCTGTAATCATCAAGGCAGCATGGTATTGGCACAAAAACAGAAACACAGACCAATGGAATAGAATAGAGACTCCAGAATTGGACCCACAAAAGTATGGCCAACTAATCTTTGAAAAAGCAGGAAAGATTATCCAGTGGAAAAAAAGACAGTCTCTTTAACAAATGGTGCTGGGAGAACTGGACAGCAACATGCAGAAGAATGAAACTAGACCACTTTCTTACACCATTCACAAAAATAAACTCAAAATGGATAAAGGACCTGAATTTGAGACAGGAAACCATTAAAACCCTAGAGGAGAAAGCAGGAAAAAACCTCTCTGACCTCAGCCACAACAATTTCTTACTTGACACATCTCCAAAGGCAAGAGAATTAAAAGCAAAAATGAAGTATTGGGACCTCATGAAGATAAAAAGCTTCTGCACTGCAAAGGAAACAATCAGCAAAACTAAAAGGCAACCAACAGAATGGGAAAAGATATTTGCAAATGACATATCAGACAAATGACTAGTATCCAAAATCTATAAAGAACTCACCAAATTCCACACCCAAAAAATAAATAATCCAGTGAAGAAATGGGCAGAAAACATGAATAGACACTTCTCTAAAGAAGACATCCAGATGGCCAACAGGGACATGAAAAGATGCTCAACATCACTCCTCATCAGGGAAATACAAATCAAAACCACACTGAGATACCACCTCACGCCAGTCAGAGTGTCTAAAATGAACAAGCCAGGAGACTATACATGCTGGAGAGGATGTGGAGAAACGGGAACCCTCTTGTACTGTTGGTGGGAATGCAAACTGGTGCAGCCACTCTGGAAAACAGTGTGGAGGTTCCTCAAAAAATTAAAAATAGACCTACCCTATGACCCAGCAATAACACTGCTAGGAATTTATGCAAGGGATACAGGAGTGCTGATGCATAGGGGCACTTGTATCCCAATGTTTATAGCAGCACTTTCAACAATAGCCAAATTATGGAAAGAGCCTAAATGTCCATCAACTGATGTATGGATAAAGAAATTGTGGTTTATATACACAATGGAATACTACGTGGCAATGAGAAAGAATGAAATATGGCCTTTTGTAGCAACATGGATGGAACTGGAGAGTGTTATGCTAAGTGAAGCAAGTCATACAAGGAAAGACAGACACCATATGTTTTCACTCTTATGTGGATCCTGAGAAACTTTACAGAAGACCATGGGGGCGGGGGGGGGGGGGGAGAAAAAAAAAATATAGAGGGGGATAGCCACACTATAAAAAAATCCTAAAAAACTGAGAACAAACTGAGGGTTGATGGGGGGGGGCGGGTAGGAGGGAGGGAAGGGTTGGTAATCGGCTGAGGAGGGCACCTGTTGGGATGAGCACTGGATGTTGTATGGAAACCAATTGGACAATAAATTTCATATTTAAAATTAAAATAAAACAAAGACTGTAACAAAAGATGAGGAAGGGCATTATATCATAATCTTCCACCAAGAAGATCTAATGTAAATATTTACGCCCCCATCTTGACAGCACCCAAATATATAAATCAATCACAAACATACAGAAACTCATTGATAATCATACCATAATGATAGAGGACTTCAACTCCCCACTTACAACCACGGACTGATCGTGTAAGCAGAAAATCAACAGGGAAACAATGGCTATGAATGACACACTGGACCAGATGGACTTAACAGATATACTCAGGACATTTCATCCTAAAGCAGAGTACACATTCTTCTCAAGTGTACATGGAACATTCTCTAGAATATATCACATACTGGGGCACAAGTCAGCCCTCAGCAAGTACAAAAAGATTGAGATCATATCATTCATATTTTCAGAATAGTGCTACAAAACTTGAAGTCAACCACAAGAAAAAATTTGGAAAGGCCATGGATACTTGGAGATTAAAGAATATCTTACTAAAGAATTAATAGATTAACCAAGATATTAAAGAGAAAATTAAAAAGTACACAGAAACCAACAAAAATGATAACATGACAGCCCAAAATCTCTGGGATGCAACAACTATAGTCATAAGAGGGAAGTGTATAGCAATCCAGGCCTTCCTAAAAAAGGAAGTCTCAAGTACATAACCTAACTTTATACCTAAAGGAGCTGGAAAAAGAACATCAAATGAAGCTCAAACCACAGAAGAAGGGAAATAGTAAAGATTAGAGCAGAAATCAATGATACTGACAACAAAAACAAAACAAAACAAAAAAACAACAACAAAAAACAGTAGAAAAGACAAATGAAACCAGGAGCTGGTTCTTTTAAAGAATTAACAATATTGGGGCGCCTGGGTGGCGCAGTCGGTTGAGTGTCCGACTTCAGCCAGGTCACGATCTCGCGGTCCGTGAGTTCGAGCCCCGCGTCGGGCTCTGGGCTGATGGCTCGGAGCCTGGAGCCTGTTTCCGATTCTGTGTCTCCCTCTCTCTCTGCCCCTCCCCCGTTCATGCTCTGTCTCTCTCTGTCCCAAAAATAAATTAAAAAAAAAAAAAAGAATATTATGAACAATTAGTTGCCAACAAATTAGGCAATCTGGAAGAAATGGACAAATTCCTAGAAATGTATAAACAACCAAAGCTGAAACAGGAAGAAATAAAAAATTTGAACAGACCCACAACCAGTAAAGAATTTAATCATAATCAAAAATCTTCCAACAAATAAGAGTCAAGGACCAGATGGCTTTCTATGGGAATTTTACCAGACACTTAAAGAAGAGTTAACACCTATTCTTTTGAAGTTGTTCAAAAAAATAGAAATGGAAGGAAAACTTCCAAACTTATTCTACAAGGCCAGCATCACCTTGATTCTAAAACCGAAGACGCCACTAAAAAGGAGAACTAAAGACTAATTTCCCTGATGAATATGGGTACAAAAATTCTCAACAAGATACTAGCCAATTGAATCCAACAATACATTATAAGAATTATTCACCACGATCAAGTGGGATTTATTCCTGGGATGCAGGGCTGGTTCAATATTCACAAATCAATAAATGTGTTACATCACATCAATAAAAGAAAGGATAAGAACCACATTATCTATCAATTGATGTGGAAAAGGATTTGACAAAATACAGCATCCTCCTTAATAAAAACCCACAATAAAGTAGGTATAGAAAGAGCATACCTCAAGATGGTAAAGTCCATGTATGAAAGACCCACAGCTAACATCATCCTTAATGGGAAAAAACTGAGAACTTACCCCCTAAGGTCAAGAACAAGACAAGTATGTCCACTCTGAACACTGTTATTCAACATAGTGTTGGAAGTCCTAGGCTCAACAATCAGACAACACACTCTACATGGAAAACCAAAAGACTCCACCCAAAAACTGCTAAAACAGATAGATGAATTCAGCAAAGTCATAGGATATAAAATCAATGTATAGAAATCGGTTGCATTTCTATACACCAATAATGAAGCCACAGAAGGAGAAATAAAAGAATCTATCCCATTCACAATTGCATCAAAAACCGTAAAATACCTGGGAATAAACCTAACCAAAGAGGTAAAAGATCTATATACTGAAAACTATGAAAAGCTTATGAAAGAAATTGAAGGAGACATAAAAAAATGGAAAAACATTCCATGCACCTGGATTGGAAGAACAAATCTTGTTAAAATGTCAATACTACCCAAATCAATCTAAATATTCAATGCAATCCCTATCAAAATAATACAAGCATTCTTCACAGAGCTAGAACAATTCTGAAATTTGTATGGAACCAGAAAAGACCCGAATAGACAAAGTAATGTTGAAAACGGAAATCAAAGCTGTAGGCATCACAATTCCAGACATCAAGCTGTATTACAAAGCTGTAAGACAGTACAGTATAGGCACAAAAACAGACACATAGATCACTGGAACAGAATAGAGAACCCAGAAATGGACGCACAAACATATGGCGAACTAATCTTTGAGAAAGCAGGAAAGAACATTCAATGGAAAAGACAGTCTTTTCAGCAAATGGTGCTGGGAAAACTGGACAGCAACATTCAGAAGATCAACCTAGACCACTTTCTTATACCCTACATGAAAATAAACTCAAAATGGATGAAAGACCTAAATATAAGACAGGGAGCCATCAAAACAAGAAACAACTTCTTTGACCTTGGCTGCAACAACTTCTTACTTGACATGTCTCCAGAGACAAGGGATATAAAAACAAAAATGAACTATTAGGACCTCATCAATATAAAAATCGACACACAAAGGAAACAATCAGCAAAACTAAAAGGCAACTGATAGAATGGGAGAAGATATTTGCAAATGGCATATCAGATAAAGGGTTGGTATCCAAAATCTATAAAGAACTTACCAAATTCAACACCCAAAAAACTAATAATCCAGTTAAGAAATGGGCAAAAGACATGAATAGACAGTTCTCCAAAGAAGACATCCAGATGACTAACAGACACATGAAAAGTTGCTCAACATTGCTCATCATCAGGTAAATACAAATCAAAACCACAATGAAATATCACCTCACCTCTCAGAATGGCTAAAATGAACACTCAGGAAACAACAGATGTTGGCAAGAATGCAGAGGAAGGGAAACCCTTTTGCACTGCTGGTGAGAATGCAAACTGGTGCAGTCACTCTGGAAAACAGTATGGAAGTTCCTCAAAAAATTAAAAATAGAACTACTACATGACCCAGCAATTGCACTACTAGGTATTTACCCAAAGGATACAAAATGATGACTCAAAGGGGCACATGGACCCCAATGTTTATAGCAGCATTATCTTCAATAGCCAAATTATGGAAAGAGCCTAAATGTCCACTGATTAGCAAATGGATAAAGAAGATATGGTATATGTATACAATGGGATACTACTTGGCAATGAAAAAGAATGCAATCTTGCCATTTGCAACAATGTGGATGGAACTAGAGTGTATTGTGCTAAGTGAAATAGTCAGAGAAAGACAAATATATGAGTTTACTCATATATGGAATTTAAGAAGCAAAAGAGATAACATAGGGAAAGGGAAACAAAAATAAGACAAAAACAGAGGGAGACAAACCATAAGAGACTCTTAAATACAGAGAACAAACTGAAGGTTGCTGGAGGGGTGTTGGGTGGGATATGGGCTAAATGGTTAGTGGGTATTAAGGAGGGCCCTTGTTGGGATGAGCACTGGGTGTTATATGTAAGTGATGAATCACTGAATTCTGTTCCTAAAATCATTATTACACTATATGTTAACTCACTTGGATTTAAATTAAAAAAAAAAAAAAAGAGATCCATTTTAGGCCTAAAGTCACCTGCAGATTGAAAGTGAGGGAATGGAGAGACATTTATTGTGCAAATAGATGTCAAACAAAAGCCAGAGTATCAATACTTATATTAGACAAACTAGATTTTAAAACCAACAATGTAAAAAGAGACAAAAAAGGACAGTACATTATCAAAAAGGGAAAAATCCAACAAGAAGATCTAACAATTGTAAATATTTATGCACCCAACTTGAAGCACCCCAAAAAGTAGAGCAGTTAATAACATACATAAAGGATATAATTGATAGTAATACAATAATAACTTTAACACCAACTTACATCAATGGACAGATCTTAGATAAACAGAAAATCAACAAAGTAACAGTGGCTTAGAATGACACATTGGACCAGATGGATCTAACAGAGCAGTGCGTCCTATTCATCCTATTCAGAACATTCCATCCTAAATGGCAGAATACACATTATTTTCAAATGCATATAGAACATTCTCCAGAATAGACAGCATATTAGGCCATGAAACAAGACTCAACAATTTCAGAAGATTGAAGTCATATCATGGATCTTTACCAATCACCACGCTAAGAAACTAGGAAACAACCATGAGAAAATATCTAGAAAGACCATAAATACATGTAGGTTAAATGACATGCTACTAAACAATGCATGGGTCAACCAAAAATTCAAAGAAAAAATTAAAAAACACTTGGAGACAAATGAAAATGAAAACACAACAGTCCAAAATCTTTGGGATGCAACAAAGGCTGGTTTAAGAGGGAAGTATATAGAAATACAGGGCTACCTCAAAGAGCAAGAAAAATCTCAAGTAAACAACCTATCATTACACCTAAAGAAGCTAAAAAAGAAGAACAAAATGCAAATCCAGCAGAAGGGAAGAAATAATAAATATTAGAACAGAAATAAACAAAATAGAAAATAAAATTTTAAAAATAGAGGAGATGAATGAAACCAGGAGCTGGTTCTTTGAAAAGATCAACAAAATTGATAAGCCTTTAACCAGAGTCATAAAAATAAAAAAGGAGTCAAATAAACAAAATTAGAAACAAAAGAGGACAGGCTCTCTGCTCTTTCCCATTTGACAGATAGGTGCATCTTTTGGTGCAGTGCCAGCCATGTCCCTGATACATGATGGTGAAGGTTCGAGTAAACAGATTTGGCCATATTGGGGGGCCTGGCTCCAAGGCTGCTTTTAATACTGGAAACGTGTATATTGTTGCAATCAATAACCCCTTCCTTGACTTCAGCAACATGATCTACATGTTCCACACTACGATTCCACCCACGGCAAATTCCACAGCACAGACAAGGCCAAGAACAGGAAACTTTCATCAGTGGAAAGCCCAGCTACATCTTCCAGGAGCAAGATCCCACAAATATCAAATGGTGTGATGCTGGTGCTGAGTATATTGTGGAATTCACCGGGGTCTTCACTACCATGGAGAAGCCTGGGGCTCACTTGAAGGGTGGAACCAAGAGGGTCATTATCTCTTTTCCTTCTGCTGATGCCCCCATGTTTGTGATCGTTTTGAATCATGAGAAGTCTGACAACTCTGTCAAGATACCTCCTGCACCACCAACTGCTTGGCCTCTCTGACCAAGGTCATTCATGACAACTTCAGCATCATAGAGGGACTCATGACCACAGTCCATGCTATCACTGCCACCCAGAAGACTGTGGATACCCCCTCTGGGAAACTGTGTAATGATAGATGTGCTGTCCAGAACATCATCCCTGCTTCTATTGGTACAGTCAAGACTGTAAACAAGGTCATCCCTGAGCTCAATGGGAAACTGACTGGCATGGCCTTACATGTACCCACCCTCAACATGTCAATCATGGATGTGACCCCCTGCCTGGAGAAAGCTGCCAAATACAATGACATCAAGGAAGTGGTGAAGCGGGCATCAGAGGGCCCCTTCGAGGGCATCCTGGACTACACTGAGGACCAGGTTGTCTACTGAGACTTTCACAGTAACACTCACTCTTACACGTTTGATGCTGGGACTGCATTGCTCTCAATGACCACTGTGTCAAGCTCATTTCCTTGACACATTGAATTTGGCTTCAGCGACTGGGTGGACATTATGGTCCACATGGCCTCCAAGGAGTAAGATCCCCCTGGACCACTAGCCCCAGCAAGAGCAAGAGGAAGACAGAGGCCCTCAGTTGCTGGGGAGTCCTTGCCCCAACTCACCTGCCAACATACTGAGAAGCTCCCAACCTCCACAGTTTATATTGTAGACCCTCTGAGGAAGGGGAGGAGCTTGGGGATTCCTACTGTGCCATGTATGATCAATAGAGTATATGGTACTGTCTTCAAAAAAATGAAATGAAGGAGGGAAAATAACCAACATCACAGAAATACAAAGAATTATAAGAAAATATTAAGAAAAATGATATTTCCACAAATTAGATAACCTGAAAGAAATGGAAAAATTCCTAGAAACATA
Organism: Herpailurus yagouaroundi; assembly: GCF_014898765.1. Lineage (NCBI taxonomy): Eukaryota > Metazoa > Chordata > Mammalia > Carnivora > Felidae > Herpailurus > Herpailurus yagouaroundi. The sequence goes on along the minus strand of NW_024412436.1, from coordinate 6,832,487 downwards.
TAACCTACCAAAACTGAAGCAGGAAAAAATGGAAAACTTGAATGGATTGATTATCAACAATGAAATTGAATCAGTAATCCAAAACTCCCAACAAAAAAAAAGTACAGGACCAGATGTCTTCACAGGTGAATTCTACCAAATGTTCAAAGAAGAGTTAATAACTATTCCCTCAAATTATTCCAAAAAATAGAAAAGGAAATAAAGCTTTCAAATACATTCTCTGAGGCCATCATTACCCTGATATGAAAACTAAATAAAGACACCACAAAAAAAGAAACACATGCTCTTGTCTCTGATGAACATAGATATAAAAATATTCAACAAAATATTAGCAAACTAAATCTAACAATATATTAAAAAATATTCACCATGACCAAGTGGAATTTATTGCTGAGATGCAAGGATATTTCAATATTAACAAATCAATGTCATTTATCACATAAACAGGAGAACGAATAAAACCATACAATCATTTCAATAGACACAGAAAAAGTATTTGACAAAATACAACATCCATTCATGAAAAAAATCCCAGTCCTTAACAAAGCAAATTTAAAGTGGGGATATCTCAACATAATTAAGATCATATATGAAAAGCCCACAGCGAACATCATTCTCAATGAGGAAAACCTCAGAACTTTTCCCCTAAAGTCAAGAATAAGAAAAGGATGTCAACTCTCACCACTTTTATTCTACATAGCACTGGAAGTTCTAGCCACAGAAATCAGACAACAAAAAAGAAATAAAATAAACCCAAATTGGTCAGGAAGAAGTAAAACTTTCACTATCTGCACATGACATGATACTCTACAGAGAAACCAGAAAGAAGAAAGAAAGAAAGAAAGAAAGAAAGAAAGAAAGAAAAGGAAGGAAGAAAGAAAGAAAGGAAACCTGCTAAAACTGATAAATTTAGTAAGGTCACAGGATGCAAAATCAATATACAGAAATCCATTGCATTTCTATACACTAATAATAAAAGAAATAATACACTAATAAAAACCTAATAAAAAATACACTAATAATGAAAGAAACAATACACTAAAAAAGAAAGTAAGAAAACAGTCCATTTATAATTACACACAAAATGATAAAATATCTAGGAATAAACTTAACCAAGAATGTGAAAAATGTTAACTCTGAAAACTAGAAAACATTGATGAAAGAAACTGAAGATGATACAAACAAGTGGAAGGCTATTGCATGCTCATGGATTGCAAAAACAAATATTGTTAAAATGTCAAACTTCCCAAAGCAATCTACATATTTAATGCAATCACTATCAAAATAAAAACAGAATATATTTCACAGAGCTAGAAAAAATAGTCCTAATTTTTTTACGGAACCACAAAGACTCCAAATAGCCAAAGCAATCTTGAAAGACAACAAAATAGGAGGAATCACGATCCCAGACTTGAAGTTATATTACAACTTTGATCAATGTAGTGATCAAAACAGTATGATACTGGCACAAAAATAGACACATAGATCAATAGAACAGAAAAGAGAGCCCGGAAATAAAGCCACCATTATATGGTCAATGATTCTTCCACAAAAGAGGCAAGAATTTGCAGTGGAAAAAAGAAAGCCTCATCAACAAGTGGTGTTGGCAAAACTGGAGAGCTGCATGCAAAAGAACGCAACTGCACCACTTACACCATATACAAAAATAAATTAAAAATGGGTTAAAGACCTAAATTTGAGACCTGAAACCATAAAAATCCTAAAAGAGAGCTCAGGCAGTAATTTCTTTGACATCAGCCATAACATTTTTCTAAATATGTCTCCTCAAGCAAAGGAAACAAAAACAACATAAATTATTAGGACTACATCAAAATAAAAAGCTTTGCACAAGGAGGAAGCGAAGGAAACAATCAGCAGAACTAAAAGGTAACTTACGGAATGGGAGAAAATATTTGCAAATGACATATCTGAAAAAAAAGGTTAGTATCCAAAATATATAAAGAACTTATACAACTCAACACCAAAAATAATCTACTTAAAAATGAGAAAAAGGTATAACACTTTTCTCCCAAGAAGACATCCAGGTGGCCAACAGACACATGAAAAGATGTTCAACATCACTCATCACCAGGGAAATGCAAACCAAAACCACAATGAGATATCACTTCACACCTGTCAGAATGGCTAAAATAAAACAAACAAACAAACAAACAAACAAACAAACAAAGAAACAACAGATATTGACAAGGATGTGGAGAAAAAGGAACCTTCAGGCACTGTTGGTGGGAATGCAAACTGGTATAGCCATTGTGGAAAACAGTATGGAGTTTCTTCAAAAAGTCAAAAATAGAACTACCCTATGATCCTATATTTCTACTACTGAGTATTTACTCAAAGAATACAGAAACACTGATTGGAAAAGATATATGCACCCCTATGCTTAGTGCAATGTTATTTGCTCTAGCCAAATTATGGAAGCAGCCTAAGTGCCCATCAATAGATGAGTGGATATAGAAACACAGGCAGCTACCTCTTTGACCTTGGCTGGAACAACTTTTTACTAGATAAGTCTCAGGAGGCAAGGGAAACAAAAGGAAAAATGAATTTTTGGAACCTCATCAAGATAAAAAGCTTCTGCGCAGTGAAGGAAACAACAAAACTAAAAGTCAGCCTAAGGAATGGGAGAAGGTATTTGCAAATGACATATCTGATAAGGGGTTAGTACCCAAAATCTATGAGTACATATCAAACTCAACACTCCAAAAAAACTAATAACCCAATTAAGAAATGGGCCAAAGACATAAGTAGACACTTCCAAAGAAGACATCCAGATAGCTAACAGACACATAAAAGGATGCTCAACATCAATCACCATTAGGGAAATACAAATCAAAACCATGGTGAGATATCACCTCACACTTCTCAGAATGGCTAAAATTAACAACAAAAGAAACAACAGGTGTTGGTGAGGATGCAGAGAAAGGGGAATGCTTTTGCACTGTTGGTGGGAATACAAATTAACTATAAATAACTATAGGTATCCATTATACACACACACACACACACACACACACACACACACAGACAATGTACTCAGCCATCAAAAACAGTGAAATCTTGCCATTTGCAATGACTTGGATGGAGCTAGAATGTATTATGCTAAGCTAAATAAGTCAATCAGAGAAAGACATATACCATATGATTTCACTCATATGTGGAATTTAAGAAACAAATCAGATGAAGATATGGGAAGAGGAGTTGGAAAGAGAAGAAAAGGAAATGAACAAGAGACTCTTAACAATAGAGAACATACTGAGGAGTGATGGAGGGAGTTGGGTAGGAGATGGGCTGGGTAGGTGATGGGTACTGACTGAGGAGGGCACCTGTTGTGATGAGTACTGGGTGTTGTATGTAATTGATGAATCGCCGAATTCCACTCCTAAAACCAATATTGCACAGTATGTTAACAGACTAAAATTTAAATTAAGTTTAAATTAAAAAATAAAGTAATGATAATTATTTTTCATCTTTCTGGAAGGGCAATGTTTTAATATCCAACTGTGTTAAATATTGGTGACAGTATACAAATCCACATTCTCCAACACTTCCCTGATGGGAGTAAAAATCATTACAACCATTCTGCAAGCAATTTGGTTGTATGTATTAAATGTGAAAATGTATATACCCAATCTCTCATCAATTCTACTCTCAGGTCTCTGGATTAAAGAAATACATTTGGATAAGGAGACAGAGACAAAGGTTAACATTTCATATGCTTTATTACGGAAAAGAAAATAAAGTAACCTCACAATGCAATAGGGAAATAATGAAATTAAATACCATGGATTATCATTCAATTGTTATAAGAGTGAATTATTCTGTCTGTATTCACCAATACAGAGAGCTCTCAAAAATAATGTTGAATGCAAAAGTAAGCTGATAAATCAAGCGTACAACTATTTTATGTTAAAAAACCTCAGAAAAAAAAAACCACTTTGTGTGTGTGTGTGTGTGTGTGTGTGTGTGTGTGGTGTGTATAAAAGTGCATAGAAACATTCTGATAAAGCAATTGTCTGTACTTGGAGGTTGAATCTATATGGATCATGACAGAGGTGACGGTGAAGATAAAAGTTTACTTGGAAATGGGAGTAACATTCTAATTTTTCAAGAAATTTTTGTATGTTCATTTATTTTTTTTTAAATTTTTTTTCAACGTTTATTTATTTTTGGGACAGAGAGACACAGAGCATGAACGGGGGAGGGGCAGAGAGAGAGGGAGACACAGAATCGGAAACAGGCTCCAGGCTCTGAGCCATCAGCCCAGAGCCTGACGCGGGGCTCGAACTCACAGACCGCCAGATCGTGACCTGAGCTGAAGTCGGACGCTTAACCGACTGCGCCACCCAGGCGCCCCTGTATGTTCATTTACAACGTGCATTTTTTTCAACCTGAGGGGGGAAAAACAGAAATAAATATGCTAAAAAGTTAATATGCTTAACTCCAATTGGTGGGACTGTGGATGCATTTTCTTGTATTTCTTTCAAAATGTATTCTCTTTTCCCCATTCCAGTAAAGGTGAAGTTGCTAACATTCAAAATACATAAATACTACTCTTCATTGGTTTACAATAATTTATAAATTCTTGTATGCCCTAAGAGAGTAAAATATCTCTAAGTCCTGCCCTAAATAAAAAGTCTGATTTACCAAAAAGTTCCATTTACTTTGGACTTTCTGGGATATGTTTCCGAAGAAGATTAGTATGAGGGTGAATGTTAAAGTATTCAAATATATTGCATTTCAAATGAGTTAAGAATGAAAAGGCAGAATTCTTTATTACTAATAACTTATCAGCTGTTATAAGAAGAAAGCATGGTATTTTCAAAACGGTTGTGGAGAGAGAATAGAGGCAATTATCTATGAAATGTATTCCTTATAGAGAAACAAATTAAACCTAGTAGAGATAAGGGAAGATTATGACCTGCAGTTCCTACACTCCATTTAAGATACTTGAGTACTTAATACAGTGAATCTTTGGGCAGTCTAATACCCATTTTGCTCTTGGCTTCTGGCTGTAAAAGGTGAGTGATAAACTAATTGTGAAACCAACGGAGCTTCTTACAGACTTCACTGGCTTGGTGCATCTAAACGCAGACTAGTCTCAGGGATGCCATGTCAGTTGAGAGTAATCTACAGCCCTCTCAGTCTCTGGTGGTTTTGAAGCCTAAAGCCCTGAACTCTGAACTCCCTGATTACTGAGTGAGGAAACAATATCCCAAAGATGTAAAGCCCCAGATCTGTGTGGGTGTGGATTTGTGTTCCAAAGACTGAAAATACTGCATGTGGCTGACTAACATCTATGACATGATGGCCGATCAGCCATGAACTGAAGATCTTGATCAGTTAGTAAAAAGGGAAAAACATCTGACACATTCATCTGCTTTCACTGTAGATATATGATATCCAGACGACCAAATTGTGTTGCTCTTGGAAAGAAGTCAGGCAAACAACCAGCAGGCATACAGTGTGTGGAAACAGCAATCTAGAGATCGCCTGGGGCACACAGTGAGGAGGTTATTTGCTTACCTTGGAGCTGTACCAGAGAGACAGTGTTCCCAGAGAGACCCCTCTAGAACAAAGGAACCGGCTGGTGCTACTTCCTTCCCTGACACCTCAACATAAGCACAGAGGCACCTGTGGCAATCAGCAAAGCCATCTGTGGCAACAGAGCAAACACTAACTACCTGCCTTACTTATACCAAGTCCTGCCTCCCCTAGGCCCTGGTGGAACAGCCCTTCCTCAGTACCAGAAAGGTGGCCCCTCTTCCCAAGAAGATAGGCACAAACTCCTGCCAACACCACCTCTCTTGACTGAAAAGACTTGTGGAGCTTCAGTTCCAATGACAATGACAGATGTTGATTAACAAACAGACCAGAGCACAGCTAGTTAAAACATGGCACATTCAGGCAAGCAAGTTCCCTGGCAGGAACTGGTTCCCTTTGGGATTTTGGCTGGGGGATGGGTGAGGGAGATGGCGCTGGTGAGCGCCTTTGTTCCCTGCCAAGCTGAACTCTGTCATCCCGGGCCTCAACAACTCTCCCTCCCATTGTCCTCCAGCCTTCCCGCTCTCTGAGCAGAGCTGTTAACTTACAACCTTCAAGATGTTAAGTCCTGCTCGCTGTCTGAACACACTTCCTCTGGCCTCTCCACTTTTGCAAGCCAGACTCAGGGTCTCTGCTTGGCTGGCGTGCTGCCCCTCCCCCCCAGCTCCCTCCCGCCAGTTGTGTAGTACGCACCACCTCTCCGCCCTTCCTACCCTCTTCCGTGGGCCTCTCGTCTGTGTTTGGCTCCAGAGAATCCGTTCTGCTAGTCTTCTGGCAGTTTTCTGGGTTATTTAGGCAGGTGTGGGTGGAATCTAAGTGATCAGCAGGACACGGTGAGCCCAGCGTCCTCCTACGCCACCATCTTCCCCTCCGCAAAGTAATTAAGTGACACTGAAAAGAATAGCTTTTAGGAAGTCAGTGACTTCATCAAATGTAATAATATTTGTATTATAGGAATCACAGAAGAAGAAGAAAGAGAAAAGGTGGCAGAAATTTCATTTGAAGAAATAATAGCTGAAAACTTCCCTAATTTGGAGAAGGAAACAGACATCCGGATCCAGGAGGCACAGAGAATCTCCATCAAAATCAACAAAAGCAGATACACATCAAGACATTTTGCAATTAAATTGGCAAAATATAGCAACAAAGAAAAAAACTTTAAGAGGAGAAAGACATAAGAAGATAGTACTATACAAGGGAAATCCCAATAGGATATCAGGGGATTTTTTAGCAGAAATTTTCCAAGCCAGAGGGAGTGGCATCATATATTCAAAGTGCTGAATGGCAAAAATCTGCAGTCAAGAATATTCTATCTAGCGAAGCTATCATTCAGAATAGGAGAGATAAAGAGTTTCCAGACAAGGAAAAACTGAAGGAGTTCATGACCACTAAACCAGCCCTGCAAGAAATATTAAAAGGGATTTTTTGGATGAAAAAAAAAAAGCCAAACATGACAGTATGAAACTAGGAAACACAAAAATAGTAAAAATATTTTTTTCTATAAAAAATATGTCAGGGAACTCACAAAAAAAAGGATGTAAAATATGATACCATATACTTAAAACGTGGGGAGGAGAGGAGAAAAGAATGGGTTCAAACCTAAATGACTATCAACTTAATACAGACTGCTATAAGCAGAAGATGATATACACACACCTAATGGTAAACACAAATGAAAAACCACTAACAAATACGAGAAAAATAAAGATAAATAAATGCAGATATATCACTAAAGAAAACCAGTAAACCCTGAAAGAGAGAAAGACAACACAGGATTGGAGAAAATCTTTAGAAACAACCACATAACAAGTCATAAAATGGCAATAAATACATATCTATCAATAATACTTTGAATGTTAATGGAATAAATGCTCCAATCAAAATGTATAGAGTAACACAATAGATTAAACAAACAAAACAAATCAAAACAAAAAACAAGATCCATCAATATGCTGCCTACAGTTGACTGACTCATTTCAGACCTAAGGACACCTGCAGATTGAAAGGAGGGGATGGAGAAACATTTACCATGCAAATAGATATCAAAAGAAATCCAGAGTAGCAATACTTATATCAAACTAGATTTTGAAACCAAGAATGTAACAAGAGGTGAGGAAAGACACTATATCATAATAAAGGGGACAATCCAGCAAGAATATCTAACAATTGCAAGTATTTATGCACCCAACATGGAAATACCCAAATACATAAAAAGGCTAATAGCAAACATGAAGGAACTATTGATAATAATACCATAACAGTGCAGGATGTTAACACCCACTTACATCAATGGGCAGATCATCTAAACAGAAAATCAACAAGGAAACAATGACTGAATTGCATACTGGGCCAGATGGATTTAACATATATTCAGAACAGTCCATCCTAAAACAGCAGAATACATATTCCTTTCAAGTGCACATGCAACTTTCTCTAGATCACATATTAGGCCACAAAAGAAGCATCAACAAATTCTAGAAGATCAAAGTCCTACTCTGTACCTTTTCTGATCACAATGCTATGAAACTAGAAATCAAGAAATAAATCTGTTAAGACTACAAATACATGGAAGCTAAATAACATGTCACTAAACAATAAATCAATCAACCAAGAAATAAAGAAAAAATTTAAAAAATACATGGAAACAAATGAAAATAAAAGCACAGTGGTCCAAAACCTTTGGAATGCAGCAAAAGTGGTCCTAAGAGGGAAGTATATAGCAGTACAGGCCTACCTCAAGAAGCAAGAAACATCTCAAATAAACAACTGAATCTCACACCAAAAGGAGATAGAGCATGAACAACAAAAAAAAAACCCAAAACAAGCAGAAAGAAGGAAATAATAAAGATTAGAGCAGAAATAAAAGGTATAGAAACTAAAAAATCAATACAACAAATCAATAAAACCAGGAACTGTTGCTTTGAAAAAATCAATAAAATCAGTAAACCTCTAGTCAGACTTATCAAGAAAAAAAGAGAAACAAAGCAAATGAATAAAATCACAATGAGAGAAAAAGAGCAGTCAAAATGACAGAAATACAAACAATTATAAGGAGTATTCTGAAAAACTAAATGCCAACAAATTGGACAAACTAGAAGAAATGGATAAATTCATAGAAACATATGAACTTTCAAAACTGAAACAGTAAGAAATAGAAAATTTGAACAGACCAAAATTTAAACTGCCAAAGACACTGAAACAGTAATAAAAAAAAAAAATCCCAACAAACAGAAGTCCAGGACCAGATGGCTTCACAGGTGAATTCTACCAAACATTTAAAATGTCTGCACTACCCAAAGCAATCTACATATTTAATTCAATTCCTATTAATACCAGAGTATTTTTCACAGAACTAGAACAAACCGTCCTGAAATTTGCATGGAACCACAAAGACCCTGAATGGCCAAAGCAATCTTCAAACAGAAAAGCAAAACTGGAGGCATCACAATTCTGAACTTCAAGTTATATTATAAAGCTGTAGTAATCAAAACAGTATGGTACTGACACAAAAACACAGATAAACTCGTGGAAGTTGGGGGCGGGGGAGCTAGAGGAGCCCCAAGCTACCCTCAGGAAGAACTGATGCCCCATACAGTCCTAATCCTTCCAATCCACTCCACCACATGAAATGCCTCGCCCACCAAGGGACCTGATTGTGCAATAAGGATTGTTCTTCGTGAAGTTCTGTTGGATGTAAATATAGTAAAAGCTCCTTTTGTCTTTTTCTTTATTGTTGTTCTTTTAATTTAAATTTTAGTTATTTACTATACAATATTGGTTTCAGGAGTAGAATTCAGTGATTCATCACTTACATACCACATCTAGTGCTCATCATAAATGTCCTCCTTAATACCGACCACCCATCTAGCGCATCCCCCACCCTCTTCCCTCCATCAATCCTTGGTATCTTCTCTATTGTTAAGAGTCTCTTGTGGTTCATTTCCCCTCTCTTCTCTTTCCACCCTCCCTTCCCATATGTTTATTTGTTTTGTTTCTTAAATTCCATATATGAGTGAAATCATATGGTATTTGTCTTTCTCTGATTGATTTATTTTGCTTAGCATAATACATTCTAGCTCCAGCCAAGTCATTGCAAATGGCAAGACTTCATTCCTTTTGATGGCTGAGTAATATTCTATTGTATAGCTGAATATAGATATATATATGTATATGTGTGTGTGTATGTGTGTGTGTGTATATATATATATATATATATATATATATATACCACATCTTCTTTATCCATTCATCAGTCGATGGGCATTTGGGTTCTCACCATAGTTTGGCTATTGCTGACAATGCTGCTATAAACATTGGGATACATGTACCCCTTAGAATCCGTATTTTTGTTTTCTTTGTGTAAATACTGAATAGTGCAACTGCTGGATGATAGGGTAGTTATATTTTTAGTTTTTTGAATAATCTCCATACTGTTCTCCATAGTGACTGCACCAGTGTGCATTCCCACCAATAGTGCAAAAAAGTTCCCCTTTTTCCACATCCTTGCCAACACCTATTTTTTCCTGTGTTGTTATTTTTAGCCATTCTGAGAGGTATGAGGTGGTATCTCATGATGGTTTGATTTGTATTTGTATTTCCCTGATGGTGACTGATGTTTAGCATCTTTTCATGTCTGTTAGCCATCTGGATCTTCTTTGCAAAAATGTCTGTTCATATCTTTTGCCCATTTCCTAACTGGTTTAGGTCATTTGCAAATATCTTCTCCCATTCCTTAGGCTGCTTTTTTAGTTTTGTTTAATGTGTCCTTTGCTGTGCAGAAGCTTTTTATCTTGATGAAGTCCCAATAGTTCATAGTTGCTTTTGTTTCTCTTGCCTTTGGCAACTTTTCTAGTAAGAAGTTCTTCTGGCCGAGGTCGAAGAGGTTGGGCCTGTGTTCGCTAGGATTTTGATGGTTTCCTTTCTCACACATAGGTCTTTCATCCAGTTTGAATTTATTTTTGTGTCCAGTGTAAGAAAGTGATCCAATTTCATTTTTCTGGAAGTTGTTGTCTACTTTTCTCAACACCATTTGTTGAAGAGATTGTCTTTTTTCGATTGGATATTCTTTGTTAAAAATGAGTTGATAATTGTGGGTCCATTTCTGGGTTTTCCATTCTGTTCCACTGATCTATGTATCTGTTTTTGTGCCAGTACTATACTGTCTTAATGACTACCAGATTGTAATATAGTTTGAAAACTGTAATTGTGATGCCTCCAGCTTTGTTTTTCTTTTTCAGGATTGCTTTGAATATTTGAGGTCTTTTGTGGTTCCAAACAAATTTTAGGATTTTTGTTCTAGCTCTGTGAAAAATGCTGGTGGCCTTTTGATAGGGATTGCATTAAATGTGTAGATTGCTTTTGTTAGCAAAGTTTAACAATGTTTGTTCTTCTAATCCATGAGCATGGAATGTTTTTCCATTTCTTTGTGTCCTTTTCAATTTCTTTAATTAAGTGTTCTACAGATTTTAGAGTGAAGATCTTTTACCTCTTTAGTTAGGTGTATTCCTAGGTATCTTATGGGTTTTGGTGCAATTACAAGTGGGATTCATTCTTTGATTTCTTTTTCTGCTGCTTCATTATTGGTGTAGAAATGCAACCAATTTCTGCACATTGATTTTATATCTTGCAACTTTGCTGAATTCATGTATTAGTTCTAGCAATTTTTGGGTGGAGTCTTGGGGTTTTTTTTTTATCATGTCATCTGCAAATTGTGAAAGCTTTACTTCTTCCTTGCTGATTTGTATGCCATTCATTTCATTTTGTTGTATGATTGCTGAGGCTTAGACTTGCAATACTATGTTAAATAGTAATAGGGAGAGTGGACATCCTTGTCTTGCTCCTGATTGTAGGGAAAAGCCTCTTAGCTTTTCCCCACTGAGGATGATAGTATCTGTGGGTATTTCATGTATGCCATTTATGATGTTTAGGTATGTTCCATCTATCCCTACTTTGTTGAGGAGTTTTATCAAGAATGGATACTGCAGAGGTGCCTGGGTGGCTCAGTCGGTTAAGTGGCCAACTTCAGCTCAGGTCATGATCTCGTGGTTTGTGAGTTCGAGCCCCACGTCGGGCTCTATGCTGACAGCTTGGAGCCTGGAGCCTGCTTCATATTCTGTGTCTCCCTCTCTCTCTGCCCCTCCCATGCTCATGCTCTGTCTCTCAATAATAAATAAGTGTTAAAAGATTTTTAAACAAGAATGGATACTGTATTTTGTCAAATGTCTTTTCTGCATTTATTGACAAGATCATAAGGTTCTTATCCTTTCTTTTACTAATGTGGTGTATCACATTGATTTAATTACAAATATCAACCAGCCCTGCATCCCAGGAATAAATCCAACTTGATCATGGTGAATAATCCTTTTAATGTACTGTTGAATTCGATTTGCTAGTATCTTGTTGAGAATTTTTGCAACTATGTTCATCATGGATATTGGCCTACAATTCTCCTTTTTAGTGGGTTCTTTGTCTGGTTTTGAAATAAGGTAATGCTGGTCTTATAGAATGAGTTTGAAAGTTAACCTTCATTTCTATTTTTAGGAACAGTTTGAGATGAATAGGTATTAACTCTTCTTTAAATATCTGGTAGAGTGCATCTGGAAAGCCATCTGGCCCAGGACTCTTGTTTATTGGGAGATTTTTGATTACTGATTCAGTTTCTTTGCTGTTTGTGGCTCTGTTCAAATTTTCCATTTCTTCCCGTTTCAATTTTGGTAGTGCATGAGTTTCTACGAATTTGTCCATGTCTTCCAGATTGTCCAGTTTGTTGGCATATAATTTTTCATACTTTCCCTTATATTTTATTTTTTGTGGTGCTGGTTGTGATATTTCCACTTTCATTTGTGACTTTATCTATTTGAGTTCTTTCTCTGTTCTTTTTGATATGTCTGACTAGTGGTTTATCAATGTTGCTTATTCTTTAAAAGAACCAGACCTTAGTTCTATTGATCTGTTCTATTGATTTTTGTTGTTGCTGTTTCTATACTATTTACTTCTGATCTAATCTTTATTATTTCTCTTCTTCTGCTGGCTTTAGGCTTTATTTGCTATTCCTTTTCCAGCTCTTTTAGGTGTAAGGTTATATTGTGTATTTGGGACCTATCTTGCTTCTTGAGATAGGCTTGAATTGCAATATACTTCCTTCTTAGGACTAACTTTGTTACATCCCAAAGGTTTTGGACTCTTTTTTTCATTTCCATTTGCTTCCATGTATTTTTTTTTAAATTTCTTCTTTTATTTACTGGTTTACCCATTCATTCTTTAGTAGAATGTTCTTTAACTTCCATTTATTTGAGGGTTTTCCAATTTTTTTCTTGTGATTGACTTCAAGTTTCATAGCACTGTGATCTGAAAATATGTATGGTATGATCTTGATCTTTTTGTACTTGTTGAGGGTTGATTTGTGACCCAGTATGTGATTTATTCTAGTGAATGTTTCATGTACACTTGAGAAAAAATGTATTCTGCTCCTTTAGGATGAAATGTTTGGAATATATCTGTGAAGTCCATCTGGTCCAGTGTTTCATTCAAAACCATTGTTTCTTTGTTGATTTTCTGCTTAGGTGATCTGTCCATTGTTGTAAGTGGGGTATTTAAAGTCCCCTACTATTATTGTGCTATTATCAATGAGTTTCTCTATTTTTATTATTGATTTATATATTTATGGATAACAAGTTGAGGGCATAAATATTTATAATTGTTAGATCATCTTGATGGATAAACTCCCTAATTATGTTATAATGCCCTTTAATCTCTCATTAGAGTCTTTGTTTTAAAATCTAGCTTGTGTGATAAACGTATGGTTTCTCTGGCTTTCTTTTGATGTCCATTAGCATGATAGATGTTTCTCCATCCCCTTACTTTCAGTGTGCAGATGTCTTTAGATCTAAAGGCAGCATTTAGATGGATTTTTAAAAATTCCATTCTTGTACCCTATGTCTTTTAATTGAATAATTTAGTCCATTTACATTCAGAGTGATTATTGAAATATATGAATTTAGTGCTGTTGTGTTACCTGTAGAGTTGGTGTTTCTGTTGATGTGCTCTGGTCCTTTCCAGTCTTTGTTGCTTTGGTCCTTTTTTTTTTTTTTCACTAAAAGTGTCCCCCTTAAAATTTCTTGTAGGGCTGGTTTAGTTTCCATGAGCTCCTTTAGTTTTTGTTTGTCTTGGAAACTCTTTATCTCTCCTTCCATTCTGAATGATAGTCTTACTGGATAAATAATTATTGGCTGAATATTTTTCCCATTCACTATGTTGAATAGTCCCTGACAATCCCTTCTGACCTTCCAAGTATCAGTGGACAGGTCTGCTGCTAACCTTGTGTCTACCCTTGTAGGTTAAGGACCTTTTATCCTTAGCTACTTTCAGAAATCTCTCTTTATCTTTGAATTTTGCACATTCATGATGATATGTCATGATTTTGACCCGTTTTTGTTGATTTTGAGGGAGTTCTCTATGTCTCTTGGACTTGAATGCTTGTTTCCTTCCCCAGATTAGGGAAGTCATCAGCTATAATTTGTTCAAATAAACCTTCTGCTCCGTTTTCCCACTGTTCTTCTGAGACTCCTATGATATGGATATTACTTTGCTTTATGGAATTCCTGAGCTCCTTAAGTTTCTCTTCATGATGTAATAGCTACTTTCTCTCTTTTTTTTTCAGCTTTATTATTTTCGGTAATGTTATCTTCAATATCACCTATCCTCTCCTCTGCTTCTTCAATCCTAATTGTAACTATATCCAGTCGGTTTTGCATCTCATTTATAGCATTTTTTAAATTTCAGCCTGATTAGTTTTTAGATTTTGATCTCTGCAGCAAGGGTTTCTCTGGTGTATTCTATGCTTTTTTCAAGCCCAGCTAATAGTCTTACGACAGTTGTTCTAAATTCCTATACAGATATATTGCTTACATCTGTTTTGAGCAAGTCCCTGGTTGTGATTTCTTCTTGACCTTTCTTTTGGGGATAATACCTCTGTCTTGTCATTCTGGCTATCTTTCTGTCTTTTGTGTGTTTTTAAAGCTTGTTATGCTTCCTGCACCTGAATGTAACCCTATATTAAGAAGGAGTCATACACTTTCCAGGGCCTGGCACTTCAGGAAGTGTTTCTAATGTATGTTTTATGCGTTCTGCTGTTGCATTTGGCTGTTCTTTCCCACTGCTCAGTTCTCTGCAGAGTTCTTCATTGCTTGCAGTGGGGAGTGTTTGGACATTTAACTAGGTATGCTTTGATTTGTTTGTTAAAATAAGTCTGGGGAGGGGCGCCTGGGTGACGCAGTCGGTTAAGCGTCCGACTTCAGCCAGGTCACGATCTCGCGGTCCGTGAGTTCGAGCCCGACATCAGGTTCTGGGCTGACAGCTCAGAGCCTGGAGCCTGTTTCCGATTCTGTGTCTCCCTCTCTCTCTGCCCCCCCCCCCCGTTCATGCTCTGTGTCTCTCTGTCCCAAAAATAAATAAACGTTGAAAAAAAAATTTTTTTTAAATAAGTCTGGGGAAAAAAGGTAAAAAAAAAGTGTAATCCAGAGAGAGAGAGAGAGAGAGAGAGAAGGAAATGAAATAAAAATAACCAAGCAGATAATCAAAAAACTATATGCCTGATTCCAAAGAAAAAGAAAAAAAAGAGAAAAAAGAAGCCCGATCCCCAAAAAAAGATAAAAGGAAGAAAAACAAACAAATAAACAAATAAAAAATTATAAGCATGATTCCAAAGGGGAAAAAAAGAAGAAAAAAAGTAAACCTCATTCTATTTCCCCCTGAACTGCTTTAGAGTGCTTTGAAGCACTCTATTTTCCATATACTTGGTGCATGTGGAGTGCTGCCTGTGCTGGTCTTCTGGAGGAGAGGCCCTCCATGAAAACTCAGAGTCCGCCATCCTGCCCCAGGAAATAAACAGTTGCATGCACAGGGGAATGGGGTTTGATGCAAGTGATCCCGCCTCCACTGGACTCTGCTGTTTTTGCTCTCTGAAGTCCCACCATGTTGGTGTTGAGGGAGGAAATGGTGCTACCCCACTCTCTTGTCCCCAGACAGGAGACCTCACAACTTCACTGTTCAGGAAACCCTCACAGAATAACAAGGGCAGTCAATGTGCCCTGTACCACAGCTCTCCTGCGTTTTTCCT
This sequence comes from Herpailurus yagouaroundi, assembly GCF_014898765.1. NCBI lineage: Eukaryota > Metazoa > Chordata > Mammalia > Carnivora > Felidae > Herpailurus > Herpailurus yagouaroundi. Next base: position 6,816,808 of record NW_024412436.1, on the reverse strand, counting down.
TTGGCACCTGGTTGGGACTCAAAACCCAAAATTTCAAAGGACTTGGCACCACACAGACCTGTCCCTCTGCTCCTGAATGGACCCTCCCCAGTGTTGTGTCTGATGTCCTTTGTCCCAGAAAAACAGTCCCATGTCTGTGCAGTGCTTGGAATCTGTAATGTAGCACTGCTAAAAGTGGGAACCAGGTTATCTGCCCTCTGTGAGTGCCTCTGTCCCCTGTCAATGAAAGGCCCTTAGCTGGAAAATGGGTCTTTCTTCCTTGGAGAGGTATTATACCCTCTTCAAAAGTACTCCAGGAAAGGTAATGTTGTCTCCCAGTGGGACCCAGGAGATCCCTACACTACACTATGCACTCTAGGGCCATATCCTTCTTCTTCCCAGGAGCTTAAACCACAGCTCTGTTTTGTAGAAAGTCTTGCACTTCTAAAACCTCAGAGTTTGAGGACCACACGTTCTTTGCAAACAAACAAACAAACAAACACCCACAATACTCATTATCTCTTTCTCCCCAGTCCAGGTCCCAAGAGGTTTTCCTCTTGTTTGAACCCAATGCTGCAGTCTTTCAACTCCTCTTTCTTTCTCTCCCTTTTGTCTCTCCAGGTAAAAGGGTTCCCTTCCTTCCACAGCACAGTTATTATACTTTCCCCTAATTTTTCTCTCTTCCACACACCTAACAATTGCCATGCCGTCTCCCTCCAACTGTGGAGACCCTTCTGCCTCTCCACAAATCAATTTCCTGAGTGTTCTAAATGATCTGACCTCAACACAGGTGTGTTTGAGGGACAAGGAAATCCCAGGTTCCCCTTACTTCTCTGCCATCTTAACTCTTCCGTCTTTAAAAAAATCAATATACAGATCAATGGAATATAATAGAAAACCTAGAAATAAACCCACAGTTATAAGGTCATTTAATCTTCAACAAAGCAGAAAAGAATATCCAATGGGAAAAAGACTGTGTCTTAAACAAATGGTGTTGGGAAAACTGGACAGCAACATTCAAAAGAAAGAAATGGATCACTTTCTTACACCATACACAAAAATAAATTCAAAACGAATTAAAGATCTGAATGTGAGGCCTGAAACCATAAAAATCATAGAAGAAAATACAGGCAGTAACTTCTCTGACATTAGCTCTAGCAACTTTTTCTAGAAAGGTCTCCAGAGGCAAGTGAAACAAAACAAAAATAAACTACTGGAACTACATCAAAATAAAAAGCTTTCACGCTGTGAAGGAAACAATTAATAAAACTAAAAGGGGAATGTAAATTGGTGCATTCTGGAAAACAGTATGGAATTTCCTCAAAAAGTTAAAAATAGAACTACCTTACAACCCAGCAATAGCACTGTTAAGTATTTACTCAAAGAACACAAAAACACTAACTCAAGGTATACATGCATCCCAATATTTACAGCAGCATTGTTTACACAAAAAATAATGAAATCTTGCCATTCATGATGACATGGATGTTGCTAGAGTGTGTAATATTAAACAAAATAAATCAGTCAGAGAAAAACAAATACCCTATGATTTCACTCATATGTGGAATTTAAGAAACAAAACAAGCAAGCACGGGGGGAAAGAGAGAAAAACTGAGAAACATACTCTTAATTAGTAAGTAGAAACTGATAGTTACTGGAGAGGTTGTGGGTGGGGGAATGGAGGAAACAGGTGATGGGGATTAAGGAGTGCATTTGTGGTGATGAGCACCAGAATGATGTACAAAATTGTTAAATCACTATATTGTACACCTGAAACTAATGTAACAGTGCATGTTAACTAACTGGAATTAAAATAAAAACTTAAAAAGATAATTAAAAAATAAACAATATTGTGTAGACTTTGTGGAAGACCCATAATTTCAAAAACTGTTTCCAATAAAGAAGAAAACATTATTTAGGCAATCAACTTCACAGAAATCAACAGAGGTTTCACATTTATCAGACTGAAGTTTTGACTGGTGTCTGTGGAACAACTGACTTAATAAATTGACCTCAGCTTACATTAAAGGAAATAATACACTTGTGTGTTATCTAATAGATCATCAAAATTGAAGACCAATTAGTATCCAATGTTAGATGAGACAGATTTTTTTTTTTTTTTGGTTCTTATATCTCACATTAGGCTATTCAGCTTCTTTAATATATACATTGTTCTATCATTCTTACCAAAGACTAAATCTTGACTTAGCTTAACATTCAACTTCAACAACTGAAGAATTCAGGGAAACCTAGTAAGGTGGAAATTGTTTCTCTTGGTGAGGAAGGTTTTTCTCATACATCATTGTTTAACACCTACCTTTGGCCTCAGGGATCGTTCCCCATGAGGCTGTGCATTTCTTCATCTTAACCAGAGACAAGTTATATCTGTGTTATTTTGCGTCCCTGTCTTTTATGTGGACAGCTGTTTGACCTGCCATGCTCCATCCAGGAGTAAGCACAGGGCATGGAATACAGTGAATTTTGGACAGAAGCTTTTAAACTACTGTGCCACCTGCCATGGAAGTTCTACATACCTTTACAATGAAACAGTGTTGAGAGTGTGTGTGTGTGTGCTCCCTGCTTCTTAGGATCTAAAGTGAACTGCAACTTCAAGTATACAAAGCTTCTTTGGGTCCTCATGTCTGCCAGACTCAGAGGCTTGCTGACACCTGGCTCTGAACAATAAGCAAAGCAAGAACGTTCTAAGTAATTTTGGCCTGCTTTCCAATGTCTAAGACTTGTTCATGGGTTCATAGTACTCACTTGGAATAGTTGTTTAACATGCTATCTCAATCTTGCATTCTGACCTCTGGCTTTCTTATAAGGCAAAGGAAGCACAAAATATAAATGTATAAAATATAAAAATAGGACCCAGCACCTTGGTATGGTGAAGAACAGATTAACTCATTGGAATATTACCATATTTCATCACATCAAAGATGCATCAACTGTAAAATGAACTAGTTTATTATGTACCACTCTAAAAGGGTGGGGAGAGCCCACAAACACTGCCAATCAAACCAACACCATGCTTTTATATAACAATTTCTATTTTTAATGTATTGAAACCTTCTTTAGAACTTATTCAGCTAATACTTAGTCACATTATCATTTCTACAAAGAGGAAAATGGGAAAGGAATAGGTTGTCAAAAGATCCCAAAAGTTTCTCCTCATTCAAAATCTGGCTCTTCACGGTCACTTTTGGAACCAGAGTCATTGATGTCCTCATCTTTCCAAATAGCATTTTCATCTATATCATCAAGGGCTGGTGGTCTAGCACTTCTTGAAAGACGGCTGCATTACTATAACTGGGTGTTGGCACCCAGGCTGTAAGTTTTGATGTTGGCCTTTTCTTTTTTCCCCAATTTAACTGAGATAAAATTGACATAGACCACTATGTACGTTTAAGATGTACAGCATAAAGATTTGACTTTCATATATTGTAAAATGATTACCAAAATAAGTTTAAGTAACATCTATCATCTCATATAGAAAGAAAGAAGGAAAGAAAGAAAGAAAGAAAGAAAGAAAGAAAGAAAGAAAGAAAATGTTTTTTTTCCCTTGTGATTGGGCTTTTAGGATATGCTCTATTAACAACTTTCAAATATGCCATATAGCAGTATTAGCTATAGTCATCATGCTGCACATTACACCCATTGTACTTGTTTATCTTATAACTGGCAGTTTGTACTTTTTGACAACCTTCTTCCAATTCCCTCACCCCCAACCCTCACCTTTGGTAATTGCATATCTGATTTATTTTTCTATGTGTTTGGCTTTTGCTTTTGTTTTTTTGTTTTTAGATTCCACATATAATTGTTATCATACAGTATTTGATCTTCTGTTTGACTTATTTCAAGTAGCACAATGCCCTAAAGCTTCATCTATGTCATTGCGAATGGTAGGATTTCCTTTTTTTTTATGGCTAAATATATTTCATTGTGTGTAAGTGTGTGTGTGTGTGTGTGTGTGTGTGTGTGGTGTGTAAGAAAGGGGTCCACTCTCATTCTTTTATATGTTAATACCTAATTTTCCCAGTACCATTTAGTGAAGAAACTATCTTTTCCCCAGAGTATTCTTGGCTCTTTTATCATATAGTGATCCGACTGTGTATGATTTGGCTTATTTCCGGGCTCTTGATTCTGTTGCATTGGTATATTTATTTGCTTTAATGTAGGGATGCCAATCTTTTCTTGACCTTACCAGAAGGTGTCAATGGAAGGTTTTTCAGGCAATAGCCAAATCTCTTATTTCTTCCCCAAAGGGTCTGCTTACTGAAGCATTCCAATCCTGCACCAAGAATAGCAACGGAGGGTTGCATACACAGGCAGCAATGGCTAAGACAGGAGACAGTGATTGCATGATGCTGTTGGTTATAAGATGCGTCCCAATTTCAGAGAAGTAAAATATGCAGGGAAATGTATGTCTTGGAGCCCTTGAGTCTGCTGTTTGCTATTTGTGTCATCTTAGGTGACAGAAGAAAAATATTTAGTTACCAGTGTTTGGAGTGAGAGGGGAGACACAACTCTAAACCTGATCCTCTTTAGCTGTGGGACTTTAGGCAAGATACTTAATTTTCTACAGATTCAATTTCCCCATCCGTGAAATAACAATAATAGAAATACTTTGTTATTGAAGCATTATGTGAGAAATTAATTCAAGATAGCTAGTGGAAACTCAACAAATATTAAGTATACTAATTATTAATATCTTTGAATCTGAGCTTTCTCATTTATATTACAGGCAAAATAATGATGGCATTTATCTTACTCTATCCACAGAGCTATTCAGTAAGTATCAAATGAGTTAACATTTTTTAAACCACTAAACAAGGCAAATATATAATATTTCAAAGAATTAGTGTGCATTTATCTGTGTCTCCATTGATTTATCCATTATTACAAAATTGTGTGACTTACAGGCGAGGGACAAAGAGAGATGATATTCCTTCCATGAGATGAGACTCTCCATGTCACTCTTCTAACCATAAAGTGCTAAATATTCAAAAGTATCTTAGCAAAACATTATGCTAGAACAGTTCCATCATTCAAAGTACATCCTAATCTCATTCACTTGAATGTTAGAATACAGCATGTTACAGAATATTGAAATTTTAGAATATAAGGATGCTTTCTGTCCCTTTTTATAATAATATTATAGTGCTGACACATATCAGGATAGCTGGATTCCAATGCTGTAGAGAATGGGCATAATCATTATTATATATTATTATTACCATTAATTGTCCATATTAATGGCATATCTCTTCATAATATTATACAGACGTTTTAGATTTTTACTTTCTAATCTGATGGAGGAAATGCAATTTAAATATGCTTTAACAATGAAATTTAATTTCTGTTCATTTCAGTACCCAGGAATTTTGGAACATTTGGGAGCATTGGGAGAGAGCATATACCCTATTATGCCAGCTGAAAGGTAGTGTTGATATTAAGAATAATTTTCTGTCTAAAGCAAACAAAGAAGTATATATAAATAACTTAGTAACTTGTATAAAAAGAGTTATATAATTTAGAATATCAATTTGAATTCTTCATTTACAAACAACAGAAACCCACTATAGTTCACCTGAAGGAAAGGGAAATTTGGGAAGGCTTTCAGGACTCACACAAGATGATGGGCAGCTGGAGCATCAGCCCTGGAAATGAGGATTCCTAGTGGCCTGAGTAGTAGGAACATTGGTCACGTCACTTGGGCCCACAGGGCAGTGAGAGGACTCCAGCCATCTTCCCACACTCTGTCGCTCTATGTCACAGTCCTGGTGAAAAGTTTCCAATGTTTTGAACACAAGTCAAAAGATTGCTGGGTAGCAATTTGAGGACTAGTGGATAGAGGCACTTCGTTGGAGCATTATGCTTGGATTAGCTTTTTTGGAATAAGCAGGTAAATTCCCAGAAGTGAGTGGCCTAAATGAAGCTCTGGTCACATCAGTCAAGGATCCTCCATTTCTTGCCCAGCTGGCCTACCCCTCCTACTTCTGGGTCAGCCCCTCCAACTGACATAGCCAGATGCCTGTGGGTGGGAAATTTCAATGTGATTTTCCTAAGAAAAACCTCTTAATGGCTTCCAGTTGCCATCTAGGTAAAAATCCAAGCTCCTTATCTGGTCCTTCATAGTCTCTGGAGTCAGAATGTTTATGGCTGAAATTCTGGCTAAAACAGTTGTTATCTCACTTTCTCTGCCTCACTTTTATTATCTGTAAAAAGAGCATAGTAGTTGCTTTGTGATTAAAAGAGTTAAAATGCATAGCAGTGTCTGACACACATAGTAAGACCTCTCTATGCATGATTATTGATCTTGTCAGTGCTTTTATCTTTATAAGTATCCAGTGAGAAAGGCATCCAATTTAGTCTCAGTAACAAGATTACAGGTACCTAAGGTCCCACTGTGAAAAATGGTGTGTGTAATATGCACACAGTGTGAGTGAAATAATTTCCAAGTGGGATGGTGCTGGAAATGAAAAGTAAATGTTGGAAGATATATAGTCAGAATTCTCCAGAGAAACAGAACCAGTCGAAGATTATATGATAGAGGGTAGATACATAGATGATAGGTAGATAGATAGATAGATAGATAGATAGATAGATAGATAGAATATATATAGGTAATAGATACTGAGAAAGAGAGACAGAGAGAGAGAGAGAGATTGATTTATTATAAGGAATTGACTCATGCAGTTATGGAGGTGGTGAGTCCCAGGATCTACAGGGTAAGTCATGACCCAGAAGAACTGATGGTTCAGTTTGAGTTCAAAAGCAGGAAAAAAAAAACATGTCCTAGTTTGAAGGCATTTAGGTGGAAAAGAATTCTCTTACTCAGGGCAGGGTCAGTGTTTTTGTTCTATTTATGCCTTCACTCAATTGGATGAAGTCGAATAAGGGAGTGGCGATCAGATTTACTCAATCTACTTATTTAAATGTTAAAATAGAAACATTCAGAAGAATGTTTGACCAAATATCTGGGCACTCCATAGTCCAATCAAGTTGGCACATAAAGTTAACCATCAAAGGTGGAGAAAATATAAATAAATAGCAACAATGTTCTACATACAGTAATTTGATTATGGTTACCTTGGCAGAACATGGCAATGTGTTTAAGTACTCAAATTCATCATCAGCAACACATCAGCATTGAAATGTCATTGTTTAGGGAAAGTGGTATGGGCAGGGTGGAATTAAATATACTAGCTATATCAACAAGGTTAATATTTGGATATATTATAGATAGTTTCTTTTTGAACTGCAATGTATATCAATTTAAAGTTTATTTATGATACAACTTGGAGCCAGAAATCTTGCAGATCTAAATGTAAAATATTCATAGGATTAATAAAAAACCCATTCCAAACTAAATTAAGAATGCTGGAGTTAACTAAGGTAATAATTAGGAAATTAATAAAAATTAATAGAAGCTCAAACCTGGCTAGAACACTGATAGAGCATCTTTGTCCTGAACATAGCAGAGATCATGTAGGAAATGTTGCAGAGTAAAGTAGAGCTCTGAAACACTGTCAGGTGTTAAATAACAAAACTTCTCAATCCTAACAATATGATCTAAATCTGCTAGATTTTCGGTAACTAGTGCTTAGTGTAGAAAAAAAAATAAAAATCAGTGTAACTTCATGCCATTTCCAACAAGAACCAAGAATGAACTTGCATTTTGGCCTTAGGTTGAAGGGCATCTGAAATGAACTTTTTACCCACCAATGGGCAAAACAGATCTCCCACATGCCAGAGAGATTTGGGAAATAGTGTATGAGTCGTTGAGCCAGACTCACTTTATATTTAAATATATCACTAGGATAATTAGTTCAAGCAGTCATGGACAATTAGTTTGAGGACTTTTCATCCACTTAAGCCCCAATATTTGCTATTTTTATTGGCTATTAGCAAATCAAACCCAAAAGAGAGCGGGGAGAGGGAGGCGAGAGAGGAAAAAAGAAAATTTGAAAAGGAAATGAGAAGAAAGAAGGCAGAAGAATTCAGAAGGGAGAAGAGAAGAGAGGAGGAAAAGCGTCCTGTATTTATATCACTGACGTCAGAAGGCATCATGTAGGAATCCTTGATATTACTGCTTTCTCTAGGAAGAATTTAAGCAGGACCAGTAAGAATTGCCATGGCATTCACAATAGGACAGCTCCCCAGACTTCTCCATCAGGAGCCATCTGGGGATTTAGAGGTGGGATTCAGGGTTCCCTGAAAGCCTCACCCACTTATATCCTTTACTGCATACCCAGCTCAAAGGTCCTCCCTTTTTTTGAATTTTAATCCCGCTTAGTATACAGTACTATATCAGTGGGGTCCTTCTTGATTTCCTTCACCAAAGTAATCACTTCCCCCTCAGAGCTTTTGAGCACATTTTTGCTCTTCTACTATCAGACATATGAGGATATTTTTAGAAATAAAAAATTCCCCAAGGAGTTTTTCCAGCATTTGAATGTATTTATATGCAAGTACATAAGGACATGCTGACTAATGCAGTTAATTTTATTTTATTTGTAGTTATGTATTTCTATAGACCATTTTCAATCTCTTAGAAAGAAGGCTAGTATAAATAAAAAAGGTAACTAATCTAAGCATAGAAGAAATCTTACAGAGAAAATTTTTTACATATTTTACATATTTTTTAATGTTTTTTACATTTTTTACGTTTTTTACATTGTTTATGTTTTTTTACATTTTTACGTATTTACATATTTTACATATTTACACTTTTAATGCTTTACACATTTAATATATTCTGTTGCATGAAATTTGATACTGTCCTGGAAAATCCAGATGATTTTTCAAATTATGTTACCGTGTTTTACATTGCACAAGTTATGCCCATGTCTGCTTTTTCTTCCGAATTCTCAACAAACTACCTTTAATTCTGACTGTAATAATAGGCTAACTGAGCAGTTTAACCTTAACAATTGATTTTTCTGCCACTCTGAGAATTAGCTCCAGGCTAATTAACAAGTCATGTAGGTTTTAACTCTGGCCATGCATTCAAACCCTGTGTTCACTCCACTAATTGACAAAATTTTACTTGATTCCTTTTGAAAGGGTTCTCCAACCGGTAAGTTAAGATCCACCCCTTTTTTCTTCCCCTATGTCACTGGTAAAGGAATAAACCTTTGAGAGAGAGCAATGTCTCAGGGGGTTGAGTCTGCCAACTGCGCTCAAATTCTGAAGATTTATAGGCACCTGGGTGGCTCAGTCGGTTAAGTGACTGCTCTTGATTTTGGCTCAGGTCATGATCTCACAGTTCATGAGTTCAAACCCTGCGTTGAGCTCTACAGTCACTGAGCAGAACCTGCTTCAGATCCTCTGTCTCCCTCTTTCTGGCCCTCTCGTGTTCTCTCTCGCTCTCTCTTTCAAAAATAAATAAAGTATTATTATTTTTAATTCTGAAAGTTCATAGTAGGGTCCCCTTAGCCATCACCATTAAGAGATGTTGTGCTATATCCACACCAGGGAAGCCTCCCTCTCCTGTTTGCTTTGTGAAACATTGAATAATCCTGTCTTACATGAATAATTAAAATGTTTATAAGATGTAAATGAACTCCAAGAATTATCTCAGGCTGACTGAGATCTTGAGCAGTAAATTTATCAACTCCAGGAGGTGTTCGCTTCTCTTTGAAATATAAGTAACTGGGATGGATACTCTCAAAGTTTCCTTCACCAGAACAGCAGAAACACCAGAAAAGCATTTTTGAGATCTAGGGTGAAATATAAAGATAGGATAATTAGAATAACATTGCCTTTTATGGGACAATGGTATAGCGACATGGGGTTCCGTGTGTAATGGTTAGCTCTAGACTGTGAAATGCACTTACGGTGCAAACTTACAAACTTACATTCTGGGTATGGCTGTTCACAAATGAATAAGTTGTATTTTTTAATTCAGAGCTTATACACATAGGTAGGGAAAAAAGTGAACTAATATAATTTTCTTATCAAATTTATTTGTTTTCTTGGTTTATGCACTTTAGGCCCTAGGAACCTACCTAATTTGTAAAGTACAATGTTCTTCCTCTTGTGTGCCTTGGCAAGCTTATTCTTCCCCCAGAGGGCTCACTTCCGTCATTATATTCAGACATTTAAATGCCTCTTTAAACCAGACACTAATGTTGCTAAGCAAAGGCACTTATGCAGGCTACCCTCAGAGCCGGTTCTTTAACCAGCCCTTCAAGATTCCAAGCTCACATGTCCACCGTCCAGTTTCAGGGTCCCAGTGCAATTAAGGGAAAAGAAGACACCTTTTATCCCACACACCTAAATGCCTAAGACAGAATTTAGTTGCTGTTTAAAAAAAATCATACTAGCTGTTTTCTTTCCGATGTAGCCTCTGATTGTCGCCACCCTTGGACCGTTCTCTGAGCCGGGTGTCTCGTCACCATTTGATGTCCGTAGAGCTTTGCAGTTGTGTGTCTTCTTCAACCTAACTCGGGGCCATGGATGAATGTGTGTGTCAGCTGCTTCATCGCATGAGCACAAAGACACTAGAGTCTGTCCTTAAAGTTTTATCTTTGAACAAACCAAATTATACTGGCATGAATCACAGACTCACAAACTCAGATAAAATTGAGCAGCATACTGGAACATTCTAAACCAGTGGCAACGTGACCGTCATGAGACTGTGGTCAAATGCACTGAAAATTTATTTAAAAGGAGAAGAAAGGTTTTAAAAAAAGAGAAAAAAAATGTTTCTGAATTATAGGGGTGAAAAATACAGTACATTTTAACTATTTAACAAGCCTGACATCTAGTGGTCACTTAGTATTTCTCAGGAGGCTGAAAGAGGCAGATGTTCAAGTTCACAGAAGTGTTGGGTATACATTTTAAGCGTAGTTCTGACTGACAGATTCAGTGAGACTGCAGTATAAGGTGAAGGATGGAAATTATGAAAATCACTCTGAAGTCTACTATACCTGTTTATAAGCAGAAAACTTAATTTATGGCAACTCAAAGATGTAATTTCTAGGCAGTCACTTCACAAGGAAGAGAGGAACAGAAAAATGAGAATGAGCATGGAGTAGTACATATCAGTTACTAACAACCTTAATAATAACTATTTTACATGATACTAGGGGACAGATTTCACACTAAATGCTTCAAAGATCATCGTCTTCCCAGCAACCTCAAAAAAATAAATATTACAATATTTATAACTGATAGAACTGATGGGCTAAGTGACTTGCTGAGTTGCCCAACTTCTTATGACAAAAATTAGTAGACCCAAATTGCTGCCCTAAATACTTTACTGGCTATTATAGTTCAAGGCAGAGGGAGTGAGTAAGAGTGCTTTTTCTTTTCTGAATGAATAAATTATTATGGGTCATCTATCTATAAAATTGAAGACAACTAAAAGAAAAAAAAAAACACCTCTACCTTAGTGTAGAATTCTAGAATTGCGTGCTATTCAATTAATGTATGTATATCAGTGACATTAAATTCTCTTTTTGATCCTGTTTGCCTTTTTTCCTTTAAGACATCATAATTTCCAGCTGGAGGCTATATTTGAATAGAAAGGGCAACCAAGACATGGACTGCTTGTCCTTTGAAGTAATGCTGACCCTTCCCTCTTGCAGAAGCCTTTGGGCAGCTCTTTGTCATGACGTATGCTTGCCAAGGACACTGCTCTAGACATTCTTCTAACCTCAGCCAAGCCCTCCCGAAGCTTGGTGACTGCCTCTAAGATTTTAAATTTATAGATCATGGGGCCCGGGTGATAAGCACACTGCACCTTAAGATGATTTGCAGACTGAGGTTTGAATCACTGTGGAATCTGGATGATATTATTCAGTTTGTATCTCACAGTTTCTGGGAGAACTCTTCTGAATCCCTGAAATGTCTAAGAGCCTACCCAGAGGATCCTCCCAGATCCCTTATCTGAGTCAGAAATCTCTAAAAAGTTAGAAAGAGGCTTCCAGGGGCAGCATGATCCAAAAGGGCACTGAGCAAATGACTTAGGACAGGTGCACAAGTGTGATAACAAGGGACGGGTGTGTGGTGACATCCCGGAGGTAACAGGTGTCCAGAAATTCACTGAGCTCTGGCACTGTCACTGTCTACAACAGTCATTGGTTGTTCAACAACAAGCTAAACAGGAGTTCTTTGTACAAAATGAAATACCAGAGCAGGAAATTGGCAGGCCTGGGATCAGGACAGACAGAAAATGTCTCTCTTGTCCCAGGCCAGGATGTTGCTTCATGTTAGAGGCTGACTGGGCACTTGTCCGCCGCCTGACAAGGCGGTGCCTTGCAGACAATGTCTGTGAAGCTGTTTGCTCGGAGAGCTGTGCGGCTGCAAAGCTCATGTAGTGGCAGCCCAGCCTGGGGTCAGGGAGCAGCATTGAATCCTAATAGGGAGGGATTTCTTGGCCCATACATGCTGCAAAGGTCAGACCTCTGCAACCAGGGTGGCATTGGCTAGGTGACCGGTGGGCGAACCAGGCTGCCAGAGATGTTTTCAGTAACCAGCCCTTGTAGCAGCAGCAGCCACAACCCTGAAAAACACCAACGTGTCTCTGATGAAATGGAAAGTATCTAGGAATGAGCCTTCGTTCTGAGAATTATCCATGAGGCTTTGGTACTGGCAAGGTGGGGCTTTCAAGAGGGAGAAGGTATTCCAACAAGAACAGGATAACAGCTTAGGGACGTTTAGAGTCAAACGTATAAATAGATGTCGCTTGACTTTATGCCTAAAGTAGGTGAAGCGGGATGATACTTAGAATCCCATGATAAGCCTGTTAAAAATCATCAATACTTTGACGTTGCCACCTCCAAACTTTCTGTGTTCACGCGCTCACTCAGAGGAGCTGTGACTGAGAAGGTGTTTTCAGGTGCCTTCTATTCTAATTACTGCTTGACTTCCGGCTATGGGGGTTGGCTAGCATTAGACTCGTGGGCTAGAGGCTCTCACTCTAATAACAAGTTTTAAGGAGGGAAGGTAGAAATATAAAATTTATTTCTCTGGATGCATTTGTCTTCTTTGACATTTTTTAAAATGTTTTTTTCATTCATTCGAAGTACCAGGGATATATATACCTTTATTCTTGAAGTATGCACCTCTGACCCTGCCCTTGTCCTGACCACATGCTGAAAAAAAGATACCCGGAAGAAAGTAAGATAAAGTGAAAAATTCCTCTGTTGTATCATTTTTTTCCTATTTACAGTGACAGTACAGGAGAGCTGAGATCATCGGATCTCGGCAGATGGTTATCACCATGCCTCCCTCTCCTACCCAGCCTGCCTTCTTTTTCTGCAAAGGGCCTGAATACTTGTTTCTTTACATCATGCTTGGTTCTTCGTGGTTCCTTTTACAATTTCTAAGTTCTTTCAATTCCTTATTTTTGCTATCTAGTATTTAAATTGTGGAGGTAGTTGAAAACTTAATTCTAAGTGTTTCATATGCTTTGGTAAGGAGAATAAATACATAATTGAATACATGCAAATTAATGAGTAAGCTTATACTGAACTTGGACCTCACCTCATCTCTTCGTTTCATTTCTAGGTGATCTCATCATTTCCTGGCTTTAATTTAAAATGTATGTGCCAGTGACACCCGAATGGATAATCTCCTGGCCAAACGCCAGCACCTCTTCCCCCACCCCCTTTCCAAACCCCAGTCTCAAACATCCATGTGGATGTCCAACATATCCCAAACCCAAACTCTTGAATCCCGTAGAGCAAGGGCTACACCATGTCACCCTGGGGGCCTTGCATGTATCCAAAGAGGCCACGTAGGCAAAGGCTTGAACCACAGCTATTCTAGGTCTTGGCGGAACGCCTCGTGATTCCCCCAAAACACAAGATAACAGGAAGCCTGGAGGTTGTGGCTACAAGGCCAGCCCTTACTCGCCTCTCCATATCCCCTGAGAGGCTGTCATGAGACAGTTGCTCATCGCCTCCCAAGCTTTCTGCCTACTCACCCTGAGAATAGAGCTGCAGACTAGAAAACCACTTTGCTTCTTTCAAGAGGTAGCTTGAGTAGAACTGCCCCACATTCACATTGCCATCAGTTAGCCCCTTCTTTTTTGGGGTCATCATTTTGGTGTGTGGGAACTGGGAACTGGCACCTTGAACTTTTCTTTTCACTATGTAGGTAAGTAATGAGCTGTTGAAATATAAAACTATACCTTTACCAGTAGGATAAGTCAGATCCGGGCCTTAGCCTTGGCTTGGCTTGTGTGACTTTCAGTTTCTTCACCACCCTGGCCTGCCTCCTTCCCCTGAAGTCTCCTCCACCTCAATAGATGGACACAACAACATTCAAGTTTCTGAAGCCCAAAAGTGCGGAGTCTTTACTTCCTCATTTTCTATTGCAATCCACATTCTGCTATTCCAAATCATACTGGCTCAAACTGCAAACTGTACTTAGAATCCAGCCATTTCTCCCCAACCCGTCAGCTCTTCTTCCCAGGGCTACAGCATTAGCATCTTTCATAGTCTCCCCAATCTGTCCTTGTTCCTCTTCAGGGTTCTCTACACAGCACCCAGGATGTTTCTTTTAAAACACAAGTCAAGGCCAGCTTTTCCCTGTTCAAACCCTCCACCTTCCCCCCCCAATCACCCAAAAGTCTCTCCAAGATTTGACTCTGTCTTATTTGATCTCGTCTCCTGCCACGGCCTCCTTTAACTGGCTGCTACCCACCTGCCTTCCTTCTTGCTCCTCAAAAGCCATGTACCCACCCCAGAACTGTTGCTCTGCAGTTTTCTTTGCTGGAGCATTTGCCTTCAGGTATTAGCATGGCCAGCTTCTCTACCCTCCTTGTGCCTCTGTCCAAATATCCCCTTGCCCGAGAAGTCCTCCTTGCTCGCTCCAGGGCAAGCCCCTGACCTCCATCTTGTGTATTTCCTTTCCTTCTTACACGGTCTTACTTCTCTCCACGGGATCTATATCATCTGCTATGGGATTCAGTTATTGTCTAATTATTTTCGATCTGATTCTTTCAAATAGAATGTAAGACCTGTGAGGTCAAGAGACCTAAAACAGTTATTAGGCACCTAGTAGGTGTCCAATTCAGTGTCACAAAATTGAGTTGCAAAAAAAATGGGAATAAATTCGTGAATGAAACAATAAGGATACACTGTTACAGAGTTTATACCCCAAATGTGTGAAGTTGAATGAATCTGCCATGTTCTTGACTAAATTTTCCCACTTTGAAAGGATAATATCTACAAGCCTCATTACCAAGACTGTTTGTTGATATTTAACTCAATTAACATTGAGTGGGTATATATAACAGCATATCAAATTCCTGACTTCAGGAAATCCCAATCTATTAAACAGACCCAAATACAAATAATCCTATTTTTAATCATGTAGCGTTTGCCCATTGAGGTGAGCATTGACCTCATCAGCTACATAAAGTGCTAGCACAGGCTAGCACTCAGTAAATGGTAGCTGATGTTATACTTGTTTAGGACTAGAGAGGTGGGAAATTGTTCTGAGAGGTGGGAAGACAACACATTGTGTGGCCTTTTGAATGGATCTTCTTGGGCTAAGCAGAGACTTGCTGGTGGAAAGCAGGGAAGGCCATGTAGTTTCAGGATGCCCAGCCACACTGGCCGAAGACAGCCAGTATGCAGGAATAGGAAAAATAACTGCCCAGGTTTGGGGATGAGTGAAAGTGGGAGATCAGAAACAAAGATGAAATGTTTCAAATTTTTAGTTGTCTTTGCTTTGAAAGCAGGATTTCTGGAGTGCTACGGTTTTAAAAAATTCACACAGAAAAAAATAAGAGTAAAATTATGTCAATGGAGAATCTGTGCTGTTCACATGACACAAGTTTCTACTGAGTGAGAAAATATCATCTTTCTTTAATTTCATTTCCCTTGAAAATAGTGGTTTCAATTAAGTGAGGAAAAAAAAAACTTGAAGAACTTAAGCTCCAGGAAATAGAATTTTTTTTAGAAAATAAAAATATACAAAGTAGTTTGGTGAAATCAAGCCATTACCAGATTCTTTTCTTTTTTCTTTAAACAGATTTGATAGTTAATCTAATTGGCTATTAAATGTATTCTTCTTATAAAATCCATTATGTGATACTCTGTTTCAAAACCTTGGAGGAGAAATAGAAATAGTATTTAATCCTAAGCAAAATTAAACAAGTATAATTTCATTTGGAAGTAAATACTTAGGAAAACTTACAAATGTTCAAAAAAGTAAAATCTGTTAAGAGTCTGACGAAATTGTTCACAGTAAGATGACAGCTTCAGGAAGAAAGACTACCTGCTGTCAAACTAGAAAAATACAATTAAATTATAGACATTTCCCTGAGAAAAGAAAAACATGAGTTGTGAAAAAGTCAGGTGACACAAATGATGTCATGCTAACAATAGAAAGACAGATCCCTCTTTAAAAGATGCTGTCACCAATAACAGACATATATTTGCAAATAGCCTGTTTCCTCTAGTTTAGATTTGCAAAACATGACAATTGAGTTCACCAAATCCCTAGTGGTTGCCTTGGGGAAAGAAATGGAGGTCATTCCCCCATTAGCAAACCTACTGAACCCTCTTCTGCCTCCTTAACTACCACCCCAAATTTCCATCTGCCATATAGGAGAATGGGACTTTATTTAAAATAGGTATAAGATGAGACTTTCATAGGCATTACGATGTCCTGGAATTCATCCTACTTCTTTGAGATGTATTGTTAGATGGCTTACATATTTCGCTACTTCTCTTAAGAACACATTCTAATAGTTTCCAACTCTTAATATCAGGAACACTTCTGAAATGTTTACCACAATCTACAGCTGCCAGTAAATCATTCCTTTATATAAGGCAGAGGGAATATAAAAATGAAACCTTAGCACAGCCTTCCCCAAACCTACACCTTCATGTACATTACTTGGCTTTCCTCAACCCCAGGCTCCATGGAGGTACTCACGTCTATCTTTCCTTAAATCTTCGCCATCATCATTGATCTCCTCTAAACTGACTGTAACCCACATTTTAAAAATTAATGCATTTTTTATTATATATTGCACTAAAGTAACACGGGAAGGTCTAAGCTGCCTAACATTAGGTCCTTAAAGGAGCCACTCATTCAGAGGCAGAATACAGCCTACACCTGAAGTAGGGACTCCTGAAATGATTCATTCCAAATATACTCAGAAGAATAGAAAATAAAACTTTTTCCAGCCGAAAACGCATTAAATGGCTATCATTTACCAAGACAAAGCCATTTAGATGTGGGTTCAAGGAGAGTAATGACACTTGATTCTAAGGAACCAAGGATATGTGTGAGTACCCTTGTGATCTCGTGTGTGTGTGTGTGTGTGTGTGTGTGTGTGTGTGTGTGTGAGAGAGAGAGAGCGAGAGAGAGAGAGAGAGAGAGAGTGTTTGTGTGCTGCTAAGAGGGCTCTTAAGTCCTTCTGAGGGCCAAATGACTCTTACAAAACAATATTTTGATGAGTTAAGTGTAAATGAATCAGAAACATACGGATTAAATTTCCCTTAATGCACATGGATTTAAAAATTAAGGGAAAAATGCTTGGCGAAGCCAACTTTGGCTTTTGCCAACCCCAAAGCTTTGGAAAATAGTTGGAGATGTTCAATGATCCAACTCAGGAAAATGTGGCCCACTTCCCTCCTCCCTTTTATAAAATCTTTATTTGTTCACACACGTGGTATCAAAAAACTCCATGGAGACATTTCTATTGGGAGTGACGCCTGGTTCTAAACAAGACTTTATGAGAAAATCCCTTGTTTATTTGTGAATTTGCCAGACATTTGCATTTATGGTGCATAATTAATTCAGGAATCTTCTGAAGAGGTAGTGCTCTTCCTTATCCGTCAGGACAGAAGACGCAGCATCCGTTTTTGCCTGTGTGCTAGTGTCTGTCTGTCTCTACATCATAAATATATTTCCAAAGGATTCTCAATGGAAAAATATCTTCCCTTAATTTTCTCCAGATGTTGTTCTTAGTAGGGATGATTTTTCTGACTGAGTGTCTCCTAAATCCTGCTGGGTAATTCTGCACATGGTCATGGTTAACACAAGCGTGTGACGAATCCCAGATGTGGAAGTCATCAAAGTGATGTACAGATCTGAGGCGATACTCTGGGGAACAAATGAGGACTGTTGTGAGGTCAGAGCAATTAATGAGGGTCACACTGAGAGGTTTGGGAGTTGTGGGGTGGGGAAGAGCATGAGCGGGGGGGGGGCGTGAAGAACACAAATCCCACATATTCGAGAGTTTCCCTTCCTGTCTTGGAGAACAGGGATAGGTAAAGGAGGAGGAATTAGAAAAGCCTTTATAATTTAGTTATTATTGTGTGGATAAATATCCTTCTACATGTGTTCTGAAGGCAAGATGACTATGTCTCTCTCCCCTACCCAGAAAGCAGTGCTTGGTATGATTGTTTGAATGAAAGCCACTAGACCAGTGTAGAGATATGTAAAATAGAAGACCCCAAATAGATATGACAATTAAACAAAAAAAAAGAAGGTCTGGATTATACATGGCAGAAGACAAACCAGCAGAAATGTCTAGGTGGTTTTGGATGGCAGAAAGTGGATGTGGAATGGGAAAATCTTGGATGCAAAAGTCAACAACAACAACACTTATTTGGGGAAAAACAGGGCAAAATTCTTTTTTTTTTCACTTGTAAAATGAAGATAATACAAAAATCTCATGCATTTAGATTAAAGGAAAAGAAATTCTATTTCAAATGTTTTCTCAGCAAGAAAGGCCAGGCTATAACTGATTTGGAGGACTTTACTGGGGAGAAATGAAGTTGTCATAAGTATTTAATATTATCCTTCTTAAAGAAATACATAAATTTTTTAAAAATAAGAATAGGGCCATTAAACATATAGTACATATGTGTGTAATTATAATGTACATAATTGTGTAATATGTATATTATATATTATTATATATATTTATAATATAGGAGGAGGAAGAGACATTTTAACTTTATTCCAATTTGCAAGAATTAAGATATTATTTATGAATAAAGATGCAAACATCTGCCTTACATACCATAATAAAAGAATAATACCAGAGTAATTTAATTAAAAATACAATGATGGTTCAATACCAATGAATTAAAGCAGATAAACCACATAATCACTTTGAAAGATGGAAAAAATTCTTTTGACAAAATCTATCAGTTTTTGGTTTCAAAATATCTCTTCATAAACTATTAAGAGAAGGGTATTTTCTTCATATGGTAAAGCATATGAGTATCAAATAATAGGCAATTTCATATTAGCCAAAAAAATAGAATTGATCTAAATATATGAGGAAGAACATAAAGATTTTTGCTATTAACACTTTTTTAGTGTTTTCCTGAAAGCCCTAAACAATGCAATGAGAGAAAAAAAGGAAAATACTCATATATAAAGGAGATGAAATGTAACAGAAAATCAGCTGAAACACTATTGTAACAAACAATAGAGAGCTGGGTAAGCTGACTAATTACAATTATACTAAAATCTCAATGCTTTTCTTTATATCTGCTACAATAGAAAAATGGAATATTGTAAGAGAAGGTGATACAATCCACGATAGTACTAAAACACACAAAAATGGAATGGAATAAATTTAATAAAACATACGTGCAACTTGTAGAGATAAAGTAGAAGACATTGCCAAGGCACTAAAAGGTGACTTTATTTTTTTTTAACGTTTTATTTATTTTTGAGACAGAGAGAGACAGAGCATGAACGGGGGAGGGGCAGAGAGAGAGGGAGACACAGAATCGGAAACAGGCTCCAGGCTCTGAGCCATCAGCCCAGAGCCCGACGCGGGGCTCGAACTCACAGACCGCGAGATCGTGACCTGGCCGAAGTCGGACGCTTAACCGACTGAGCCACCCAGGCGCCCCTAAAAGGTGACTTTAATAAATTAAGAGATACTTTATGGACTGGATGAGATGAATTAATACTGGAAATACATTGATTCTTTTCTAATCAATCTATAAAATAATATAATTGCTATAAAATTCTGATTTTCTTCATAAACTTAATTTTTCTAAAGCTCTAGAAGAATAAATGATAGCTTTAAAAAAACAAAGGTTGGCATGTATTAAGAGACATAATAAAGTCATGATTATCAAAACAGTGTTCAATATTGCAGTGACTCAGGGACAGGTAGAAAGTACTGGGGTTTTCCCAGTACTTTCTGGGAAAGATTCTGATAGATTCTGATAGATTGATCAGAAAAAAAAACATGGATTTTTAATATAGTGTTAAATGACAAAATAACACTGCTGATACATAGAAAAAACTGTGGATCATAGAATAATTGGTGTGTACTTACTGCCTAACTATTAGAAAGAAGGAAGAAAGAAAGAAGGAAAGACAAAGAAGAAAGGAAGGCAAGCAGAATGCAAGAAAAAAAACAACAGGGAGAAAGCAAAAAAAGAAATGAAAGGAAGAAAGTTTGACCTTCAACACCGACCACAAAGTCAATTGCTGAGGCATTCAAGTTTTTAATAGAAAAATGAATATCAAAGAGGCATTTGGGGGAAATTTAAGAGAATATTTTTTCAATATCAAGAGCTGAAAAACTTTCTTAATTCTTTTTTTTAATGTTCTTATTTTTACTTTTGAGACAGAGAGAGACAGAGCATGAGCAGGGGAGGGCAGAGAGAGGGGGAGACACAGAATCGGAAGCAGGCTCCAGGCTCTGAGCTGTCAGCACAGAGCCCGACGCGGCGCTTGAACTCATGGAGTGTGAGATCGTGACCTGAGCTGAAGTCAGACACTTAACCGACTGAGCCACCCAGGTGCCCCAAACTTTCTTAGTTCTTAACATAAATTAACAATGAACAAGATGGGTGAATTTAACTGAATAAAACGTTTAAGCTTCCTGTATAGAAAAAACACTACAAATCAATTTTGCAACAAAGGGGTGCTGGAGTGGCTTAGTCGGTTAAGGGTCTGACTCTTGATTTTGGCTTAGATCATGATCTCACATCGTGAGATAGACCCCTGAGTTCGCTGACAGCATGGAGCCTGCTTGGGATTCTCTCTCTCTCTCTCTCTCTCTCTCTCTCTCTCTCTGCCCCTCCCCCACTCATGGGCTCATGTTCTCTCTCTCTCTCTCAAAATAAATAAACATTTTGAAAATACATTTGCAGCAAGAATGATGGCTGATCAATTTCATTGTCATTTCCCTTGTTGAGCTCTAGCATCTAGTCATGGTAAACCTCTTTCATCTTAAAAAATGCTCCACACTCTGTCACCCCTAGCTATCTACACAGGAATTGCCATAAACTTTCCAAAGTTTCTTTTAGTATGTATCACAAGCTCTTACACAGTTCTTCTCCTAAAGTCTCTCTTTCCAAAGAAAGAATCTTATAGACACATGAGTTTGATTTACAAAAAAAAAAAAAAGGAAAGAAAGAAAAGAAAATACACATTACCACTATGCTGACAAGGTGTAGTGCTCAACAGGACACAATTATGACTTTTCTTTTTATTTGGGTACATCCCCAGAATAAAGTATGCTGTCATTTAAAACGCTGTTCTATTGGAGAAGTTCGACCCCAGCCTGCTACCCGTTTGTGTAAATAATGTTTTACTGGAAAGCAGCCGAGCTCACTCATTTACATATTGTCTGTCTGGGGTTGTTTACTCTGAACAACTGCAGAGTTGAGTAGTTGCAACAGATACCTTGTGACTCAAAAAGTAAAACATGAATTGTGTTGCCTTTAACAGAAAAAGTTTGCTGACCAAATTACAATAGAATATTTGGTGGCCATGTAAATGTTCACAACTTGCTATTAGATTTGTTAAAGCAGAATATAAAGTAGCAAAAAAACCACTCATAATGTAAATTTAAATATACACATTAGATATACACATTATATTTAACTACTATTTAATTGTAATCTGAAATACATATATGTATCATGTCAGAAGTCCATCAGTGAAAAATGTTACTTGGAGATCCTGGGATTATCCAGTGTCTTTTTCTTCTCTATTTTATCCAAACTTTCAATAATGACTATATATTATTTTTAAAGCAGCCAAGTGTATTAATAATATTTTTTAAAAGCAAAATGTCCATGTTACGTAAGAACACCAGTCTCTGATTACCAGTTCCCCTAAAGTTCATTTTTATGTGGACTTATGAAACGCAAACCCAATTTTCAGAGTTTATGCATACCTCACCCCCCCCAATGCCACACACACATACACATGCGCACACACACACACACACACACACACACACAGACACACACACATTGGGTCCAGCAGCTTGCATTTGTAATGACATCACAATGGGGGGCGAGGTGTCTCATAGAGCACAAGAAGTTTCCTGTTTTCTCTCAATTTAATTTTTGCTCCAGACCTCCACCCACTTCAAGGAAAGAATTGGTTTTCTTCAGATTTGTTTACTCTGTGTTCACCTATCTTTGGGAAAACCAATTGCTACATTTCTGGGGTTTAGTTTAATAACTTACACCAAAAAGCTATTCCATAAAGTTGATGGTGAAGAATAAGAAGAAAACAAAACTATGTGTGGTTACTATGGTAACAGGTGAACCCCTCGGTAGTAGGAGCCTCATCCTCCACACTCCACAGCTAGCTTTAACGTGAGGCCATTGAATGGAAGCCCACTCCTCACAACTAGGTGGTAGAAAAAGCTAATTCTATCCTCATTCACCCCCAAGTTCTCAAGGAGACTGTTTCAGGCTTGGTACCTTAGTTTTATACAAAAAGGAAGAAGTTAAATAATTTGCCTCATATTTGTTAAATACTTATTAAATAAGCACTGAATTAAGTATCTAAAAATAAACACCTTTCTCTCCTGGAGACTAAAGTGCTCTAAATTTTAAATGTATTAATGTTTTATATTTGCATAAAAATCTGACATCCCAAAGCAGTCTGCATTTTCTGAAAGCTTTTTTTTTTTTGAAATGCCAAGTTGAGTTTGGCATCTATTTAATAATATGCAGAGACAGCAAAGAATAATAATAATATGTGCCTGGTCACACAGCAGAATGTGAGATTAAGAAAGATTCTAGCCTTTTCTTCCCCTCAGGAAAACAGAGCTAACTCTTTATTAGGGTTAGAGAATGAGTGAAAGCCTGAACATTTTGCCAGTACCTCCACCTATACTTGGTTGGAGAGGAGAATTCTAGGGAAGGTGAAATCATCTCAAAGAATCCCAGAGCACTGGTGGTGAAAAGGACACTAACATGCTTCTAATTATATTTCCAGAATGGGGAAACTGACAACCAGAGAGGTGATGCCAAGTGTCCAAGACTGCTGAATGAACTAGTAGCCTACTGAGCTTTTGAACACAAGGTCTCTCTATTTCTCTATCTACTGCCTCTTCAACTAGCCTTTTCTTTTCCCCTCTGGTCCAACCCTTGGGTGCGTTACTGCTAGATAATTGCAGCTTGGCAGGCAGAGTGCTACCCTAACAGCTTTTTTCTCATTTAGATTCTCACCACAGCACTACAAGGTACTGTTATTTCTCCTTTCACAGTTGAGGTACCTGAGCCTCAAAGAAGTGACATAACTTGGACACAATCCAGAAGCCATTTCTGTTTAATTTTCCTTTTTTAAAAAAATTTTAAATGAATTTTATTTTGAGAGAGAGAGAGATATTAAGCAGGCTCCATGCTCAGCACAGAACCCAATGTGGGACTTGATCCCACAACCCTGGGATCATGACCTGAGCTGAAATCAAGAGTGGGACGTTCAACCAACTGAGCCAACCAGGTGCCCCATTCTGTTTAATTTCAAATCAAGGATCACAACTATTGCAGTTGGCTGCAATCAATTCTATCATGCCTCCACCCCCACCTTGCTTGTTATCTATCCATGGGGTCTCTGGAAAAACTTTTTATTAAGGTACAAATGATTACACACACACACACACACACACACACACACACACACACGGTTTGGAAGGGAAACATTTCCTATCTTTTATCCCTCTCTCTACCTATACATTTTATAAAGTGGACAGCAACATTTTCCTCCATACCTAAGAGTAAATAAGCATAATCACCATTCCAATTCCCAAAGCTCTCTTTCACTAAGTGCCTGTTACGTATCATGCAATTTAAAGATACAATCTCTAATCTGCACAGCAACCCTGAAAGTTAGAGATGACATCATTTACTTCTTTGTGTCTTTCTTCCCCCCCAAAACCTTGCTCGCTTACAAGTGCCTAGTAGAGGTTCGATACCATGTGATAGGTTTAATTGAATTGGCACCAGTTTCCCTGGAGACCACAGAGAACTTGCATAACTTTCAAACCCCTGGAACCCACTATTAATCACTGGCTCCAGTGTCTAGAGAAGAGGAGAAATGAAGTCCAGCCAAAATGTGCACAGCCATCTCCAAGCAGCAGGGTGCAGGTCCCACTGGGTTGGTGTTGTTTCACAGCCTGTGGCATCTTGTCATCCGTCACAACGGGGCCAGCACTTCCCCCTCCGGGTCTGAAATATGTGGCTTCCCCTCCTGCACTGGTCTTCGTCACAGAGGCAGCCTTGCTTCTGACAGCCTCCCCTTGGAAGTAGACAGGCTTGGAGCCTGCCTGCTGAGTTTGGAATTGATGTGACTCCAACCCTAAACCAAGATGCAAAGTCTTTTATAGCCAACTTTAGAGGAAGGAGTGAATAGGGTAGTGGGGGAGGAGGTAGAGGTGAAGGAGAAGAAAGACATGTTGAAAGGTGTAAAAGACCTAAATAATTCTGTTTGGAAAGCCTTTGGGGGAAACTGTTTCTCTGTTAACCTTGAAGCACGAAGGCAGAGGGCTCTCAGGGTACCCAGCCCTTGTGCAATTGAATCCTGTGCAAGCCCCTTTCAGTCTTTTGTTCAAGGCAGTGAGAAGTATAGAACAAAGTGAGGGCTCACAGCTTCTGTCAGCCTATCATGTCACAAGAAAATAGTATGTCCTGAGGACACTCACAGCTTAAATGACTTAAAAGGATTTTTCTTTTTCTCTCTGAAGTTGCTTTTTCCATTCTGGGAGGCATGGTATTTCCAGAGAAATGATATCATCTCTTGCTGTGTTTTGGCTGCTGTTGTTGGTAGTTTTGCTTTGATAAAGTATATCATCATCCTAACCACGTCATCTTCCTTCTACACCGCAGAATGATTGGGTACACATCTGTTTTTGGTGATTTACTACAGATTGCACAGTGTAAAGACAATGAAATAGTCCTACTCAATGGAAACTAAGGTAATAATGCATGTAAAAGCAGCTAGCACAGTGCCTGGCCCTCAGTAGTTTTTTAGGCTATGTTACAGCATCCCTTCTTGCTATGAAGATATGGATAACTTAAGACAGGGTACTGATATAGAAACAGATGAGATCACTATAAACTCTACCAACACATCACTAAACAAAATGAATAAATGTAATTATATCTAAGCAAAAGAATATTTAATTGAAAAAAAAAGGCTAATCCACATTGAGACAGGATGGTATTATGTCTTTGTTTGGGCTCCTATAACAGAATATTATACCCTGGGGGGCTTATAAACAACAGACATATATTTCTCATTGTTCTGAAGGCTGAGAAGTCTAAGATCAAGTCTCCGGCAGATCCAATGTCTGATGAGAAGCTACTTCCTGGTTGTCTTCTCAGTGTGTCTTCACATAGCCGAGGGGAAGGAAGCTATCTGGGATCTCTTTTATAAGGAAACTAATCCCACTCATGAGGGCTGCCCTCATGACTCTAATCACTTCCCAAAGTCTTCCCACAAAATACCATCATATTGGGGACTGGGTTTCAACATATGAATTTTAGGGATCCAAATATTCAATATGTAGCAGATTGCATGAGAGTAAGTAATCACTTATCTTTTATTTAAACTAAAAATTATATGGACAAAGTTTGGATTCAGAAGCTGTTTGGGAGATGAAAGAAAGTGATAAAGCAAACCTGGAGTGAGAGAAGTGTGGTTAAATAGCAGCTTATACAGAGGTCCACTTAGTATGGCTTTTTGGAGGGCCAAGGAGAACATCTTTTAGTTCTCCAAAAGAATTCAGAAACTTAGTGGGAAGAATGAGAAATCATGATGACTTCAGTGATGTTGACACATGGGTGAAATAGTGTAGACTGCAAATGGATAGATGGATTGATGCGATTTGAAGGAGGGCAGTGGTATTTGCTACTAGACTACAATATCTCTCTGTATACAAGTTAATGTATATCCCAACCAAATCATGTTGATGCTGACACAATTTTCTGACGTCAGCTACATTATCCACAGATGGGTTGGGAAATCTAGATCCAATAGATTCTCTTTTGTCAATATTGTCAAACTCAGCTGTGTAGAGATGCTTAGCACACTGTCGATTGGCACCATGCTTGATTCCTTTTCAATCAGACTGTGAAAACAGTCCTTCAAAAGCCCTGTACCTGCCCTTCGTGTAAGCAAGGCACTTCTGTGATTCCTTAAAGCCCTTAGGGGTCAGAGAACGTTGGAGGTAGAGCCCCTGAACTAGCAGTAGAGTGCCATGTAGCAGAAGGCTACAGATCAGGGCCCCGATGGAGGAGTGCAGCAAGAGAGAGGAATATGGCAGGAAGAAGGGTGAAGAGAGAGCATATAATAATACAGACTGTCTCAGAGCTGTTGGAGGTGGAATCTCTACTCCAAAACCACAACATTAAAATTTCTCTAAAGACTAAGGTCTGTTGCTATATTTCAACAGTCATAAATTAATGTATCCTGGGACACTGAATGCAGAGAGTTCATCTCTTCCTCAGTATTCCTATTGTGCACTGTTGTTCCTCTTTTATATTAATTTGTCTTACTAAAATGTGTTTTAGAGAATGATAGGGAAAGTGCGGCAAGAAAATTTGATTAGTTTGTCTTGTTATTTGCTATCTCTCAGTGAAGTTTGAGAATAGTGGACAATAAGGGCTTTGGAGGTCTCAGCTGAACCAGAGTCAACCAGCCAATTGTCATTTAGGATGTAGATTCTATATTTATTACTGGCTGGGGCAAGGGGACTATTTTGAAATCAACGGGTCTCTTAAAGCCCTAACTAGAATGACAAACATAGAAGCATAAAATGAGAGGATAATGTATTGACACTGAGTAAAATACAAGAGAAAAGGGGTAACTAGCAGTTGCAAGAGAAGTAAGAGAGATAAGCCGTTAAGACCAGCTGTGTTTCTTAGGGAAGACTTGAGGGCAGATGCAGAGCAGTGCTGAGCCTTACAGCATTGGTGTTTCAGGGAGAGGCCTGGGTAAGAGGGTGCAGCTTGGGTGTACCCTGGATACAAGAAAGACTATGGCATGAAGACTTTAGGGCAAGAGTGAAGGTGATCGGTAGCATGGGAGTAGAAGATAAAGAGTCTTAACATCCATACTTGTAATTCAAAGTAATCAACCCATTGTGCACTTTATATTTACACAGTGTTATGTGTCAATTATATCTCAATAAAGCTGGGGGAAATAAAGATGTTCAATGTTGATTAGTACAGTAAAGAATGGAAGTGAAGAAAAGTTGAAGGTGAGATTCCAGAATGGAATGAAAAGGCAATGATTTAAGCATGAATAATGAGATCCTGACCCTGTATAGATATGTAGTAATAGCTGTAGAGAAAAGCTTCAGTTGCTGAAGACAACAGCTCGTATGCTGGGTTTACTTTACGAAATGGAAATCCTAATAGCATCTAAATATTATTTCTTTTAAATCTAGGATTTGGCCATGTTTGTATTTTTATCACGCAAAGCATTTGATTGGTTAGCTACGCTGTGGGACTGTTACTGTTATTTTTGTATCCAGTAATTCACTTTAAAACTGTCAGTAAAATTTCTGCATTATGTTGCTTCTGGTTTAGTGGGAAAGAATGTGCTATTTAACCTCCCTCAGTAGGAAAGGAGACTGATAGCTGTTTATTTTAAATTCTGAAGTTTCGAAAACTAAGGCTGGTGCCTTCATGATCAATGTTTTTAGTAAAAGCCTGTCTGGAATGAAGTGGAATGGATATGTTGCCTTTTAAAATTTATCTCTTTTTTTGTTGTTGTTCGTTTCATTCAAGAGACCATTAAGTGAAACTTGTTTTGTCTGTTCTAAGGATAGAAAAATTTCCAAGAAGAAACTCTTTCAGATAACCTCTTTCTTCTGGAAATTGTTTTACTGGTTCGTTCAGGGGATTTTCTAATCCTGTGAACATAATTCATTTTAGCCGAAGAGATGAAGAAACTTCTGGTCAATATATAACAACTAGCATTCATGCCAGATGCTGACCTCTCTCATTTAGCCTTTCACCAAAGACCTTCTACCTACAGGAGTGACCTTGACTGGGACTCCCAAGTCCATGAAGAAATGAAGTAGCATTTTTGTGCACGGAGCAGGGAGAAGGGAGGAAGGTGTGTAGATATTACACGTCTGTTCTTGAAACTTCTTGCTCTGTGTTTCTAAGCAGTGATATAGCATCTTTAGATTTAAAAACAGAGATTTGTATGTGCTTGGTCATTCAGTATTACTAGTAATTATCTCCATCCTAGGAAGTTGCAAGTGACTTTCCAAGGAATAAGGGAAACATTTTCTTCACTGAAAGTCCGTAAGCACCCGTAAGCTCTGGTGCTATCAGGTTCTTTAAGACTTGCTAACTAACATTGAGAGTACCAAGAGAGATTTATATTTTAGAGTATGTCATTCCCTGGTGGGTTCAGTCTCTTTCAGTTTGTCTGTTACGAAGTCTGGTGACTAATCGATACTGCTTCTTTATTTGAGCGTGCACCTCTCTGCCACAGTCTTTTCCCTTTTCTTTCATGACACTTATTGATTCTTGCCTCATTGTTTCATTGATTACCCTCCTTAAGTTTCTTTTCTTCCCTCTGAACGATGTGTCGCATCCTTTAGAAATCAATTTAAAGTTTCCCCTCTCCAATAATCCTAGATTATTGTATTCCTTTAGTACCTAAGTATTCAGTGTGAATCTTAAAAGATGGGTAAGAATTTCCCTGGAGAGGTGTTCTGGACTGAATTCTATCCCTTTTCTGCCCCCTTTCCTCCCACCAAAATTCACATGCTGAAGCCCTACTACTCAATGTAACTCTCTTTGGAAACAGGTTTTGGGGTAAGTAAATAAGTTTAAGTGGGGTAAAGGGTGAGGACCTAATCTGGTAGTACTGGCTTTCTTACAAGAAGAGGAAGGAATATCAGAGATCTCTTTCTCTTCTCATGTGCTCAGAGGAAAGACCATTGGAAGATGCACAGAGAAAGTGCCTCCTGCAAGCTGAGAAGAGAGCACTCACCAGAAACCAACTCTGATGGTACCTTGATCTTGGATTTCAAACTTCCTGAACTGTGGTAAAATAAATTCTTGTTTTCAAGCCACCCAACTGGTGATATTCTGTATGGGAGTCTAAGCATACCAAAAAAAAAAGTGTCACAAAACAGAACTTTTAGGAAGAATGAGAACATCTTGCAAAGACCCAGAATGGAGAAGTGAGTGTTGTTTTGAGGTAATGTGATCATAGTGCAGGGTGCTTGGATGGATTGTGAGAAGGGGAAGGTGGGTTCTAGGGAGACTGGGAAAGATCTTGTATCTGGTGCAAAGAACTTGTTCTACAGGCAGTGAAGGGGCCATTAGATGATTTCTACCAGCTATTCAGATATTTTTTGTGACTGAAAATTCCAGCATCTGTCAAGGTCTATGGGTGATAGAATTGGCCTCCTGGTTTGTAACAATGACTGTTGTCCATCCCTTCAATTTTCTTCGTCATCCATGTTCAAAGACAAAACTCTGGTTTTGTCCAAGTCTTTTCCACAGTGGCCCTTTGTATCAATGTAAAATTTTCTCAAAATTCTTCAGCATTACTGAAAGCTTGGCCTTCTCTTCTTTAGTGTGCTCCTTGGAAGACAACATGCTTGATCTGACCTCACACTGAATTTAGAAAGTAAAACAATAATGAAGAGCTGATAAGTACTTTTCTTAGGTTGGGAATCAAATAAAATTGCCAATGTGTAGCTTTATAGTCATCATATAGCCAAATGAACTAACATGAATTCCGTGAGATGAACGTTTTCCTTGTCATAAAGGTAGGAAGTCTATGATCATATGACAATGATCAAGTCTCTATGTATAAGATTGACATACTATTGCCTACCTTACCAGCTTCACGGTACTTCTGGACAGTTCCAGGGACTAAAAGAACATGGAAAGTCTTCCTTGTGGTTCATACTGTCATCAAATTTTTCTTCAGATTCTATTCATTTTATTTACATAGTCATTTACCAGTTTGTATGCTAGGCTAGTACTCATTAAGGGCTGACTGTGTTCCAAGCTGCTGTGTTAGATATCGAGGCTTCAGCACTGAGCAAGTCATAGGATCTTATGATTGGGCGGAGAAGTACTGCACTGATAGGTCATTAGAAGAATGATGTGTGTGTTACTAAGAAATCAGGGGCTAAGGACGCAGAAAACAGGCTCTCCTAACATAGCTGAGGGGGTTTGGAAAGCCTTCATGGATAAAGTGATATTTAAACTGAGACTTGAAAGATGAGTGGGAATTAGGGAAAAAGCTACAAAGAGCCTGGAAGGAATGTCCTCCTAAGCATCTATCATTTATCAGAGTGCTTTCTGACGTCACGTAAGAGACATTTTCAACGAATGGCCCTTTGGACCAGCCATCCATCACTGCATCTTACCTGAAATAAATTCATCTAGCAATTTAACTATGACTAGTGATTCAATATGGCATGGAAAGAGCAAAGGGA
Source organism: Herpailurus yagouaroundi (assembly GCF_014898765.1). Lineage (NCBI taxonomy): Eukaryota > Metazoa > Chordata > Mammalia > Carnivora > Felidae > Herpailurus > Herpailurus yagouaroundi. The sequence goes on along the minus strand of NW_024412436.1, from coordinate 6,786,147 downwards.
TATAAATATCTGACATGTTTGGCTCCATCTCAGCGTTATGTCTATGAAGAAGGATAAACCCAGGAAAAGCCTTGCCAGGGAAAATGTGAAGGCATCTCATCTTGGCAGTCAAGGACTTTTGAAATCATTGGCAACTATGTTTAATATGAACATGCAAACTTCATCTAAACTAATTCACCATACCCCAATTACATCCAAATTATCAAACTAAATTTAAAAATTGATGAAACTCTGACCTCAGGAGAGTCAAACATCCGATGATTAAAGTGTTTGCTGATGACCACTATGCCCTACTTTTCACCCTGGCGCATTCAAGTACATTGAGGCTCTATATAATTTCTTTAAGAAGAAAGAGAACATTTGACAATCTAGGTATTTTTTAAATTAATATCCAGTTTTAAGGCATTTTATTAAGCACAATATTTAAAAAATGTTTTTACTTCTAATACTTGTTCTGAACTGGCTTTCACTGGCTTTTGATTTCCTACCCAATGATTCTATTCCAGCAGTTTTTCCCTTGATGATTCCCATCTTCACTGGCTTTATTCCATTTCTCTTAGACATGCTTTCTCCTTTCGTGGTGCCAGGCTGCTTTGTGGTCTTGTCTTTCTGGTGTATGCAATTCCTTCCTTCCATTCTTTGCCATAAATATTCTATTTGTTTGGGTTTTTTTCCATGAATTTTCTCAGGATTCAGAATTTTCTGTATTCACTTCATTTTTTATCTTCTGGGTTTTTAGATCTCCATTTATATCTTCTTCAAACTAACTTGTTTGTTTGCTTTTTTACTTTATTGGCACAAGTAAATATTTTCCTTTTTTTTAACCCCTGTTCCATATGTTACTTTGTATATTCAAATAAGCTGATAGCTGGACCACTGGAAAAGAAAATACCAATAGTGACATCATTCAAGACTGCTTAGAAATCATTAAGCTTCAGCGACTGGTAATAATTAGGGTATTTTCACATTCAACAATTTATATTTCAAAATTATAGGTACTAATACATCTGTATATGCATGCACAAACAATATACATTTTAAAACCCCTGTGATGTACTAGGAAATTTAAAGATTTCTTCTTATCCATTATTTATGTCGATACTTACAGCGTAAAGCTTTGAGGAATAGGATCATGCATCTCATAGGAATCAGAGCCCAGAGGGGTTAAAGAACGTTCCCAAGCACCACAATCCCCTAAGTGGCAAAGCCATAATGCAAACCATAGAATTCTGCCTTTGTGACCAAGTATCTTTCTGCTTCTGTTACTGTCATCCATACTGTTATTGGCATCATTCTTCAGGTAATATATGATGAAATGCTTTGTATAAGTGCAAATGCTACATAAATTTTAACAAGAATATCAATAGCTTCCTGAGGGAAAACTATTTTATCTTTGACTTATAACTGGTGGCATGACATAAGGCATGTGGCATGTGTGGAAATGGAACAAGGATGCAAGAGGCAGAGGGTCCCCTTCGGAGTCAGCTTATGCTTGTGCCCTTTCAATGCTCGTCAAAGGGAACCCAAAAGAGAAGGAGCACAGTAACTCGGAGTGTAACTCATCTTTTCAGTGCTGCACATCTTTTAGATGCTCTTTCTTAACATCTCTGTCGATGAAGTCTTTGGGCATGATATGCCAGAAGTCATGTGCTCGAGGCACATGAACTTTTGCTATGTTTTGGATACTGCTCTTTCTGATTTGTCGGGCTCTTTACTCCTTAGAGTAGCTAGCTATACTGTTGGAGTATAAAAGCCAGGCTGGGTAGTGGATGGAGGGAAAGAGCTGCATTCAATAGTTTGCATATGAAAGGCACACCCCTTGGGCAAGTTTGCTATCTGTGAGAACTGGTTAGCCACACTGGGTCTCTCCCTAGTCGGTGAGGCCCCAGCTGCCAGACCATCAAGAACACAGAAAATAAGAGAACATAGTTAACATATACATTCCCAAATACTTGAGGCTCTGGAGGTGTATCAGGCTTTCCTTGGTCCTCGCTGCTGCCTCTAAACCACCTCTTCTTCATTCTTCAAAGCCTCCGTATGGCTTGCTACATAGGTGATCAGAAGTTTACACCCATTACTCCTCTTGGTGCTATCATTTGTCAACCTCTTGGTTACTCGACCTCGTACTGATGAATTTGATTCTGTGACCATCTTTCTTTCCATTGCTACTATCCCTGTCATACCTCCATCTTTGCAGTCCACACAGTGATTTATCTTTCATCCTGGCTTTTCTGACCACGTTCTCCTTTGCTCCAATAATCTTTTCTCTACCCGGGACATCAACTCACATTGCCTCACTCTAAATGTGGTTATCTTTTTGTAACATGGCCCAGCCACTTTCTACTCACATGACTTGAACAAGTTGCTTACTTTTTGTTCTGTAGTTTCTTCTGTAAAATGGCTGCATCTGTGCTTCCTGACTCTGAGAACTGCTGGGTAGTTTGAATGAACTCATGACTCTGAACCTCCTGGCATTTTGCCTGGCACATTGTAAGTAAGCAATAACAGTTACTATCATTTGAATTATTGTCACCACCTATAACATCTCCACTTTAAATATCCCACATCTCAACATCACTTTCTACTAATTTCAGCGAACTTACTCAAGTTCTCACCTATAACTAATTTAGTTCATTCCTTCTACCATTTTCCATCATTTCTCACCCTCACATGTTCTTCCTCCCTTTCTTAACAAGCTTAGCTTCCATGATCCTCCTCAATAACCGCTGCCCCACCAACATCCTTCCGTCTGTTCCTCCTCTTTCCCACAGTCATACTTGTCTGGAATTTCCAAACATCTACTTACTCCATACCACCCCCCTCCCCAGAGCAACTGAAATAGTCTGAGAAAAGTCACACAACCAGGATAACTGAATACATATTAAGCTTAAGACCACAAGTATGAAGCAGGCATTTAGCAAAGCCATACACTCTTTCCATGCTGCCCTAGTCACTTCTCCTTCTCTCCCTTCTAGAATATCCAGTACCTCACCTCCTCTCACCATCAGATGTTGCCTGCACCTCATGCTTCATCCAGAATGCCTTTATTGTTATACCACCCAGAGTCAGTGCCCACACCTGCCTCCCTCCTGTTTCAGTGGAGTAAGTCACTGCCCCTGCCTAAGGCAACCTCTCCACTCTGTGCACTAGATCCCTCCTTACTGTCCTGAGACCTAAATGCCTCCAGTTATCTCCTCCTCAACTGCTTGAGAAGTGGCTTTTCCTCGATGTGCCCACAACCATTTTTCTCATCATTCAGATAAAAATTCAACTGTTAGCTACTCAGAAAGGTCTTTTCTGATACCCTAAAGAGCTTCCTCCATTACTGCCTATCACATTGCTTTATGTTCTTCATTGCTCTTATCAGGACCAGAAATTATCTTAGCCATTTTGTAGACTTCTTTTCTTCAATCTCATTTGAATGAAAATATGCTCTATAAAGACAAGGGATGCATCTCACTCCACTGTAACCCTTGCACCTTGAACAGTGCCTGGTACCCTGCAGGCACTTGGTGAATATTCTTTGAATAACTGGCCCAAGGGCTTCTGTTATTTCTATAGAACACACTATCTCTCCAGGGCAGACAACCCCAAGGAGAAATGGATGAGCATTTCTGGAGAAACACAGGCTGCTCTTTATTATGATAGAACTTGCCTAAGGGAGCAAGAAATGGTACCAGCAGTGCCACAATGAGGGAGAGAAGAATGGATCCCATGAAACTGAAACTACCTGGAGAAAGAGCTCAGAGTCTAAAAGATTACATTCGTAGATGGGCAGAGCTTGCATAGAAATAGTGTACATAAACAGTTTGCACACAGAGATGGTTTGAACTAACATATAAATGCCCTTGGATATTTCATTCCTAAAGAAATATTCAGAGTGCTGCAAAGCAGGTTTTTTGCTGTAACCAACTGAAATATGGAGAGTTCCAGGGTCAGCTATGTGCCTTAACAAAGTGACCACTGGGATCTTCATTAACGGTGCTCATTTGACAGCATTATAGTAGAATAATTCAACAGAAATATTCCTTTGGATTTGAATTTGGCATAGAAAAGTTTGCCAGAACCAAATACTGTTCATCTAATATTTGAGTTGCATAAGTGTCAAAATATGGCATTTTGGAGGACTCTATTTTCTCTTTTTTTAAGTTATTTATTTTGAGAGAGAGAGAACAAATGCACATCTGAGGGAGGAACAGAGAGAGATTGGGAGAGAGAGACAATAGCAAGAAGGCTCCACACTGTCAGTGCAGAGTCTGATGAGGGGCTCGAACTCACAAACCATGAGATCATGACCTGAGCGAAAATCAAGAGCCAGAGGCTTAACTGGCTGAGCCACCCAGGTGCCTCTGTATTTTCAGTTCATATAAGAATACTTTTTGGAGTTAATTTTTATAGAATACAATATATATAATTAATTAGCTTTATCCTCAAGTTAGATAAATAAAGGACATATGTGTCTTCTGCTATGATGGCTGAACTGTAATTTTACAATGTATTTCAGTTCCACTATTTTAAATATTCTTGCTTTATAGTTGTCATAAATATTTTAGCTATCAAAGAGGTAAAAAAAATTTGTTTACTAATTTTATGGAATAGGAAACATCTCATTATTTTTAAGAGTTCTGAAACATTGGTATATGTTTTGGTCTGGTTCTAGGGGAAGCATATTTCTAGTTTTTTTTTTTATTCTCGGGATTTTAATGAAGGTAACTTCTTTTAATTTTGCAATAAATACCAATTAGGTGGATGGAGGAAAAATGAGTAGATAGAAATGTGATACAACAAATAAATTAACAGTTTAAGGTAGAGTATAGATGATGGCTACGTGAGAGTTTGTTGTACAATTACTTGAACACCTCTATTTATTTAAAATTTTCATAATAAAACATCAAAAAATTCCAAATTCCAACCAAACTAATCATCCACATGATATGCTGATTATCAGCAGAGATTTTTGGTTCTCTGCTGATTATGCCTTGCTTCAGGTGTCATCGAATTAGTAGTTTAACCAAAAGTTAAAGAGAGAATGTATTTTCGGGGCGCCTGGGTGGCGCAGTCGGTTAAGCGTCCGACTTCAGCCAGGTCACGATCTCGCGGTCCGTGAGTTCGAGCCCCGCGTTGGGCTCTGGGCTGATGGCTCAGAGCCTGGAGCCTGTTTCGGATTCTGTGTCTCCCTCTCTCTCTGCCCCTCCCCCGTTCATGCTCTGTCTCTCTCTGTCCCAAAAATAAATAAACGTTGAAAAAAAAATTTTTTAAAAATTAAAAAAAAAAGAGAGAGAGAATGTATTTTCTAGTTAATGGAAATAAAACTTAATGATATAATTCTTGGTTGATATGGTTCTATTACTGGTTGGATTTTTAAGAGGAATAATATGTTGTGGGGTTTATGGGAAAAGAGAAATAACCATTTATTTGGAATTGATTTTACATCAGATCTTGTGTTAAATGGCTTTGTGTACATTCCCTTAATATACACAGCAAGTGAGATGGGTAAAGAGCTCACTATTTCATAGATGAGGAATGTGTGGCTCAGATACTAAGTATGTTACTCAAGATCCCAGTTAGGAAGTGGCAAAGTTGGCCTTCAACCCAGGTTTGTTTGACTCAAAGTTGTACTCTTGAAAAGTACGTTAATACCTTGAGAGCCTTATTAAATTTATCCGTGTTATTTGATTCAGAATCTTAAAGATAGTAGAATAAGAAACCAGTCTATTTACAACCTTCTTTGTTTACAGAAAAGGAAATAATGTAAAATCATGCTGAGTAATGTATTCAAAGTCATACAGCCTGTTCGTGGCAAAACTAGGAAAGATTTAAGTGGCCATTCCATTGTATCATAGTGCTATTTTAATATAAAATGCAAAAATAGAGGTGTAAATTAAATTCATCTGATTGTTTTCTTATGTGCCACATTGAGTCTAAAATCAGCAAGCTGTGTCTGCTTTGGGATGCCTGGATTTCTTATATCCATTTCAAGTGTTGGTTTAGCTCGTTAGTGCTAACCATTCCACTATTCCATTCAGGGATGGAAAGAAAAGAACAGAAGAACAAGCAAGTAAATAATGCTTTTTGTTCCATATTATGGTTTTGCTATTTAAACACAGATGATATTATGTCATGAAAAATAGCGCCAATAATATATTTCAAGTTTTCATGGGATTTGTAATTTTCAATGGGCAAATTTAAATACAGGAGAAATTGACATTCTCTGGTAGGAGAATTCAGGAACACATTTCAAAGCAACCCCATGGCAAACATGTTACCAGGACCTCAACTATATTATAGATCAATTCTGATATGTGTTTGAATACTCTAGTATTGATTCCAAACTCACTAAACACTAAATCAAAATCCCAATAATATGGGTTTATTGATCTTCTGCCAAGATCTCTTAATAAACATGATATATTGGATTTTTGAAGAGGAATAAATGAGAAAGAAACTCATAGAGACATCCAGAGAGAAACGGAGTTAGTCCAATCTCTTCTTGTTTTTAAGTGTCAGAGCTCCTAACTGGTGAATGTTATCTGTAGGACTAAGAGTTAGTAAAAGGTATACTCCACAAACATTCTCTGCAGGATCCAGCAACAGGTTTATTCAACACCAAAGTTGGTGCAATGGAAGAAGAAGTCAAGGAGGATAATGTGAGCTTATTGTAGGAGGGAGTCAAGTGGTAGGTCTTAACGCCCTGCGAAGTTTATAGATGACAATGCATACATAGCTCCCTGCTGGTTTATGGCCACTTTAAAAAAAAATTTTTTTTAACGTTTATTTATTTTTGAGACAGAGAGAGACAGAGCATGAATGGTGGAAGGGCAGGGAAAGAGGGAGGCACAGAATCGGAAGCAGGCTCCAGGCTCTGAGCCATCAGCCCAGAGCCTGAGGCGGGACTTGAACTCACAGACCGCGAGATCGTGACCCGGGTGAAGTCGGACGCTTAACCGACTGAGCCAACCAGGCGCCCCATATGGCCACTTTTAGAAGCCTAATGAATACTATTTACTTCTTCTGGATTCTCAAATATCTAAATTTTAGGACTTGTTGCCTTGTGCTGTGTTCACACATTTATGTACCTGTTTCGATGGTGAGGACCATGTCTGATCTGAAGCAGAAAACAGCCTAGAAGTCAATTGTTTGGATTCCAGGAAAAGATAGGGTTCAAATCATCCTCTGCTACTTACTAGATTGTGATACTGGCCAATGCACGTAATTGCTTTGTCACTATTGTCTTATCTTTATATACCTGTTTGTTAAGAGGATTAATGAATTAATATATGAGTAATGCTTAGAAGGGCACTTGATACATGGTAATATATAAGCTCTCAATAAAAGTAAGTATTCATTATTATTAATTGTATGTCTTCATACATGACTGTGAATGACACACTAATGAATTTTATTACTTTTATTTTGATTCAATAAAAACTATAATTTTTAATGATCACGTGCATTCACACTTCTCACAAATGCATACTTAAAGGGTAAACCAAGGCAGATCTATAATAAATATCACATTGAAAACACACAACTAGCAACCTGAAAAATACATGCATTTTTCAAAGGATGAGGAGATTTTAGTGCTAATTCTAAACAGATAAAGCATCTGTTGGAAGGGAGGAAGATGGCGGCGTAGGAGGACGCTGGGCTCACCGCGCGTCCTGCTGATCACTTAGATTCCACCTACACCTGCCTAAATAACCCAGAAAACCGCCAGAGGATTAGCAGAACGAAGTCTCCGGAGCCAAGCGCAGACGAGAGGCCCACGGAAGAGGGTAGGAAGGGCGGCGAGGCGGTGCGCGCTCCCGGGCCGGCGGGAGGGAGCCGGGGCGGAGGGGCGGCTCGCCGGCCAAGCAGAGCCCCCGAGTCTGGCTTGCAAAAAGCGGAGGGGCCTGACGGACTGTGTTCCGACAGCAAACGCGACTTAGTGGCTGGGAGGTCATAAGTTAACAGCTCTGCTCAGAAAGCGGGAAGGCTGGAGGACAAAGGGAAGGAGAGCTGCTGAGCCCCCGGACGACAGAGCTCAGTTTGGTGGGGAACAAAGGCGCTCGCCAGCGCCATCTTCCCCGCCCATCCCCCAGCCAAAATCCCAAAGAGAACCAGTTCCTGCCAGGGAACTTGCTCGCTCCGTGCAAACACCCAACTCTGCGCTTCTGCCGAGCCAAACCTCCGGCAGCGGATCTGACTCCCTCCTGCTGCCACAGGGCCCCTCCTGAAGTGGATCACCTAAGGAGAAGCAAGCTAAGCCTGCCCCTCCTGCCCCTGTGCACCTTGCCTACCCACCCCAGCTAAGACGCCAGATCCCCAGCATCACAAGCCTGGCAGTGTGCAAGTAGCCCAGACAGGCCACCCCACCCCACAGTGAATCCCACCCCTAGGAGAGGGGAAGAGAAGGCACGCACCAGTCTGACTGTGGCCCCAGCGGTGGGCTGGGGGCAGACATCAGGTCTGACTGCGGCTCCGCCCACCAACTCCAGTTATACACCACAGCACAGGGGAAGTGCCCTGCAGGTCCTCACCACGCCAGGGACTATCCAAAATGACCAAGCGGAAGAATTCCCCTCAGAAGAATCTCCAGGAAATAACAACAGCTAATGAGCTGATCAAAAAGGATTTAAATAATATAACAGAAAGTGAATTTAGAATAATAGTCATAAAATTAATCGCTGGGCTTGAAAACAGTATAGCTGACAGCAGAGAATCTCTTGCTACAGAGATCAAGGGACTAAGGAACAGTCACGAGGAGCTGAAAAACGCTTTAAATGAAATGCATAACAAAATGGAAACCACCACAGCTCGGATTGAAGAGGCAGAGGAGAGAATAGGTGAACTAGAAGATAAAGTTATGGAAAAAGAGGAAGCTGAGAAAAAGAGAGATAAAAAAATCCAGGAGTATGAGGGGAAAATTAGAGAACTAAGTGATACAATAAAAAGAAATAATATACGCATCATTGGTATCCCAGAGGAGGAAGAGAGAGGGAAAGGTGCTGAAGGGGTACTTGAAGAAATAATAGCTGAGAACTTCCCTGAACTGGGGAAGGAAAAAGGCATTGAAATCCAAGAGGCACAGAGAACTCCCTTCAGACGTAACTTGAATCGATCTTCTGCACGACATACCATAGTGAAACTGGCAAAATACAAGGATAAAGAGAAAATTCTGAAAGCAGCAAGGGGTAAACGTGCCCTCACATATAAAGGGAGACCTATAAGACTCGTGACTGATCTCTCTTTTGAAACTTGGCAGGCCAGAAAGAATTGGCACGAGATTTTCAGTGTGCTAGACAGAAAAAATATGCAGCCGAGAATCCTTTATCCAGCAAGCCTGTCATTTAGAATAGAAGGAGAGATAAAGGTCTTCCCAAACAAACAAAAACTGAAGGAATTTGTCACCACTAAACCAGCCCTACAAGAGATCCTAAGGGGGACCCTGTGAGACAAAGTATCAGAGACATCACTACAAGCATAAAACATACAGACATCACAATGACTCTAAACCCATATCTTTCTATAATAACACTGAATGTAAATGGATTAAATGCGCCAACCAAAAGACATAGGGTATCAGAATGGATAAAAAAACAAGACCCATCTATTTGCTGTCTACAAGAGACTCATTTAAGACCTGAGGACACCTTTAGATTGAGAGTGAGGGGATGGAGAACTATTTATCATGCTACTGGAAGCCAAAAGAAAGCTGGAGTAGCCATACTTATATCAGACAAACTAGACTTTAAATTAAAGGCTGTAACAAGAGATGAAGAAGGACATTATATAATAGTGACAGGGTCTATCCATCAGGAAGAGCTAACAATTATAAATGTCTATGCGCCGAATACTGGAGCGCCCAAATATAGAAAACAATTACTCATAAACACAAGCAACCTTATTGATAAGAATGTGGTAATTGCAGGGGACTTTAACACCCCACTTACA